>NC_080172.1:17235701-17436169 GCF_950295315.1 Erinaceus europaeus | reverse complement strand
GGTTCTATGAAAATGGTAGGGGAGCTAATTTACAACATTCCAGAGAGAATGTGAGATCCTCTGCTCAAAGTGTATTATTTCAGAAATACAAGGTCCCAGGTGTAGTAAAAAAAAAAAAAAAGATAACATGTTAATAAGGAATGAAGATAAAGTTTGGAGTAGAATATATCTCAAGAGAATAAGATTCTAATGTCCTGAAAGAGCATCTGTGTGGTGTGAAAATGATGCAGGATTATTGGATATCAGGATTAGACTGCAAGCCAGGTGCCAACATTGTCATCAAATGCAGAGATAGGACAGAGGAGGAAGATGTGATAAACCAAAGACCACTAACGAGAAGACATATGTCTGCTTTGTCTCTGGGCTACAGCTGGATCCCTGGATACAGCATTAGCTGATTGACTGGCTCAGAAAAATTAATGACTTGAAGGGTTTGCAGTAAATTCTCAGTTATCTACCATCTTGCTTCTTCCTGACATCCACCTACTCTGATCTTATATTTAGACTCTTGGTGCTGTAACTCTAATCACTATCCACCATTTTCACTAGACGTGGCCTTTCTTTGTATTCAAGCCTCAGTTTATTTTTCCTTAACAAACCCTTTCTGGTGAATCTGTTTCTCTTTTGACTCTACTGGTTTTTTGAGGTAGAAACCCCGGTCCTGCTTTTGCCAAAAGATTCACCCCTAGGTTGGTCCTAGAGAATGGAAAAATAGGAGAGCAGGGGCTTTAAGAACCACTGGCCTTTTGAGTGAAGTGCAGAACAATGTTTGGGTTTATTCAGAACAAAGAGTGCCATCTATTGAAAGACCACTTAGCTTTCAGTAATTTATTCAGCTGCTTGAATTACTATGAATTAGGTTTAAAAAGAAATCAAGATGGAAGTAAAAGACATTATCTTTAGGTAGTTGGGCTACGTTATGGCCAGAGGTAGAAGTCAAAGTCTGCTCATAATTATGAAGAAAAAAGGACTCTGGGGTTGTTTTTTTCTTCATCTGATATTATGTAAGAGACTGTCAACAGAGTCACCTAAAATAGTCAAGAGACTTGTTATTAAAGATGAACATTTAAATAACTTTTGGAGTGTTAAAATGGTTTAAAGTGACCCAAAGAACCATGATACACTGGGAGGGGGGTACAACAGAAATTATTCTTATATGGAAGCGAGCAATCCTATTTCTGGACAACTGGGTGATGGAGCATGAATTCATAATGTGCAGTGGTCCAAGCAGATTGGTTAGAGAGCAACAGCCCCATGCATTTTTTGCGGGGAATGTCTCTCACCCTCTTGCCACTTTTTTCAGTGCTCCATATGCTAGATTGCAACTACAGATTTAGCCCTTTTGCCCAAAGGCATCTGAACCTGTGAAAAGCCTAGCTGGGGCACTGTCTATTGTTCATTGACAACTTGTCAATTTACTTCCAGGCAAAATAACTCATAAACATGATAAGTAAGGCAGATAAAACAAGAATTCTTTCACACTTTGCAACTTTACTGCAAAAAGTGGCTTATTTTCCATAAATGTGTGAAATCTCCCCTCTGAATTGTGACTGTGCATTGAACTTTCAAACTGTTTAGAGAAAAAACAAGCATTTCACAATTCCTGTCTGTAATAAGATGAATGTTAAATATTAAACCTGTATTAAAAGTGATAAAATAAAAGATTTTCAAAGGTTCAATAGCATCATCATATTTCTCTTTGATTTCCTGTGTTAATAAAAGTTAAGTTTAACAATTCTCTCCGAAAGACAAATGTTTAAACACTCTCTCTTAAATTTGACATTTCATTTATTTATATTAGCTATTATCCAAACCTTTATGTCAGTTATGAATAAAGCAGATATAGTAAGCCCTATTAGTTCTGAATTCCAAAGCCAGGATCTGATATGTTAATATCTGTTTTATACTGAAGTGTAGTGGCTCTTTTTTCAGATATTTGTCAACATTCCATTTCTAATGTTCTGTTTAAATATTGAACCCAAATTTTGAAAATTTTATGTAAATATTTTAAGTAGATATTAATTACAAAATACATTAATCTCCAAGGCAGAGCAGTCTGTCTGTGTGTATTTATTTATAAAGTCACACTTTTTTTTCTTTTGCCTCTAGTGTTATCGCTGGGGCTCAGTGCTGGCACTATGAATCCACTGCTCCTTGTGGCCTTTTTTTTTTTTTTTCATTTTATCAGATAGGACAGAGAGAAATTGAGAGGGGATAGATGAAGATATATATAAACTAGTATAGACATGGGCCCTTTGGAATATAACTAAAATAGGCCTACTGACTATCTACAAAATGGAGACCCCCCTCAACTTTTCATCTGAACTATTCCAGCCTTTAGGTTCATGATTAGTCAACAACTTGTTTGGCTTTACATGTTAACTCTTTTTTTCAGCCACCAGGTTCCAGATGCCAGCACGATGCTGACCAGACTTCCCTGGACAGATAATCCCACCAATGTGTCCTGGAGCCCTGCTTCCCCCAGAGCCTTCCCCCACTAGGGAAAGAGAGAGAGAGGCTGGGAGTATTGATCAACCAGTCAATGTCCATGTTCTGTGGGGAAGCAATTACAGAAGCCAGACCTTCCACCTTCTGCATCCCACAGTGACCTTGGGTCCATACTCCCAGAGGGATAAAGAATAGGAAAGCTATCAGGGTAGGGGATGGGATACAAAGTTCTGGTGGTGGGAACTGCGTGGAGTTGTACCCCTCTTATCCTATGGTTTTTGTCAGTGTTTCCTTTTTATAAATAAAAGTAAAAAATTTAAAAAAAGAAAAAAAAGACTGAAGCATGGAGGTGGGGTGGAGTCAGTAGATAAAAAAGAAGTTCTTCACTCTTCCTTCTGTTATCTTTGCCCCATAGAAAAAGCACATTCCCAATGTTTCTCTCTTTTGGGTCATATTCCCCTTTTCTCCTCCTCATAGGCCTATATTTTCTTTACTTATTGTAGAATATTTATATGCAGGGACATATATACATCTGTCATATAACAGATGGATTTGGGGGGGGAATAAGAAGAAGGGACACAGAAAAAGAAATGTCAAAGCAAAAAGTGTGAAAGGTGCGAGTAAGACATACTTGTATTAAAGGAGGACACTTCAAGATAGGACTTCTTTCAGTGAAGCAGGCAGTCAGTGCAACCTGTGTTAAAATAATCTCCTTGGCACTAACTGGTTTTGACATCAGGAAGCCATCTTTGTCGTTGATTTTCAGTTAGGGCTTTTCTATTTTTTTTTTTTCCCTTCAAGGGGGAAGTAGGACTATGCTGAATGTGATCCAGATTCCCCATCAGTTTTTTTTTTTATCTTTCTTTTTTTTTTAAATTTTTTATTTAAGAAAGGATTAATGAACAAAAACATAAGGTAGGAGGGGTACAACTCCACACAATTCCCACCACCCAATCCCATAACCCACCCCCTCCCATGATAGCTTTCCCATTCTCTATCCCTCTGGGAGCATGAACCCAGGGTTGATGAGGGTTGCAGAAGGTAGAAGGTCTGGCTTCTGTAATTGCTTCCCCGCTGAACATGGGCGTTGACTGGTCGGTCCATACTCCCAGTCTGCCTCTCTCTTTCCCTAGTAAGGTGTGTCTCTGGGGAAGCTGAGCTCCAGGACACATTGGTGGGATCTTCAATCCAGGGAAGCCTGGCCAGCATCCTGGTGGCATCTGGAACCTGGTGATTGAAAAGAGAGTTAACATACGAAGCCAAACAATTTGTTGAGCAATCATGGATCCCAAGCTTGGAATAGTGGAGAGGAAGTGTTAGAGAGGTACTCACTGCAAACTCTAGTGTACTTCTGCTTTCAGGTATATATTTTGCAGTAGTTTATGGATACGTGTGCACATAAGCTTTCTCTCACAGAAACTGGTGTATATCTAGGTTATGGGACTTTGTTAGAAAGTGAACCACCTGAGATGAAATTAGAGTGTACTATAAAAGGAAAGGTCTCACCCGAGTAATGAAGCTGAAGGGTTGTCATTCCACACGTGAAGTCTCTGGACACAGTCTGAGGTGAAGCATGTTGAGGTGGCAATCGTTGGGTTGGTTAGGTTGTGATCGGCGGATGTAATATTATTTGGTTTGGATTGGGAGATGCATACGGGAAAGTGGCCCCTATCCAAGGGTTCCAAGACTAGGAGAAGTAGGGGCTCTATAGTGGAGATGTGAGGTTCCTGCTGTCTTAGGGTTCAAAAAGACAATCGATAGTTAATGTTATCATCACATTATTTGTTAATTGGGTTAACTTTTAAAGTTCTTTTCTTATGGTTTGCTGTACAGTATCCAGTATCCTGTATATAGCTGTGCTATTGGATGCTTCTAATCTACTTGGTCTAGGCTTTTGAGAGAGTCCGCATATCAAATACACAGCCTATATATTAAAAGATTCAGTTTGTGTTTTGAGAAACTTTGACATACAATTGATTTTCCCCCTCTCATATTAATTAACTACTGATTTATATGTCTACATTTTTCTAGGAGTGTACATAAACACCATTCCCACCACCAAAGGACTGTGACCCACCCCTCCCGCCCACTCCCACCCCCCACTGGCCCAGGAAGCTGCATGTCTACCCCTCACCACTGGGTTTTTACTTTGGTGCCCTACTTACAATTTGATCAGGTCCTGCTTTTAGTTTCAGTTTCAGATCTTCTTAATCAACTTCTGTTGATGAGTGGGATCATCCCATACTCATCTTTATCTTTCTGACTTAGTTCACTTAACATAATTCCTTCTAGCTCTGTCCAAGATGGGTCAGAGAGGGTGGCTTCATTGTTCTTGATAGCTGCATAGTATTCCATTGTGTATATATACCACAGCTTTCTCAGCCACTCATCTGTTGTTGGGCACCTGGGTTGCTTCCAGGTTTTAGCTATTATGAATCGTGCTGCTATGAACATAGGAGTACACACCTCTTTTTGGTTGAGTGTTATGGAGTACTTGGGGTATAACCCCAGGAGAGGAATTACTGGGTCATATGGAAGGTCCATGTCTAGCATTCTGAGAGTTTTCCAGACTGCTCTCCATAGAGGCTGTACCAATTTACATTCCCACCAGCAATGTAAAAGGGTTCCTCTGTCCCCACATCCTCTCCAGCATTTGTTGCTGCTGTCCTTTTTGATGTATGCCATTCTTACAGGAGTGAGGTGGCATCTTAGTGTTGCCTTAATTTGCATTTCTCTGACAATCAATGACCTAGAGCAGTTTTTCATATGTTTGTTAGCCTTTTGGATCTCCTCTGAGGTGAATGTTTTGTTCATATCCTCTGCCCATTTTTGGATGGGGTCATTTGCTTTTTTGGTGCTAAGTTTGCTGAGCTCTTTATATATTTTGGTGATTAGTTTCCTGTCTGATGTCTGGCATGTGAAGATCTCCGATTCTGTGAGGGGTCTCTCTGTCTGTTTAAAAGTTTCTTTGGATGTGCAGAAGCTTTTCAATTTGATGTAGTCCCATTGGTTTGTTTCTGCTTTAGTCTTCCTTGCAATTGGGTTTGATTCATCAAAGATGTCCTTGAGGTGTATGTGGGAAAGTGTTTTACCAATGTTTTCCTCTATGTATTTGATTGTTTCTGGTCTGACATCTAGGTCTTTGATCCATTTGGAGTTGATTTTTGTTTCTGGTGAGATAAAATGGTTCAATTTCATTCTTCTGCATGTTTCAACCCAGTTTTCCCAGCACCATTTATTGAAGAGAACCTCCTTTTTCCATTTAATCCTTTGGGCCCCCTTATCAAAGATTAGATGTCCATAGGTGTGTGGATTTATTTCTGGGCTTTCAATTCTGTTCCACTTGTCTGTGTGCCTATTTTTGTTCCAGTACCATGCTGTTTTGATGATGATGGCTTTATAATATAGTTTAAGGTCTGGGAGTGTGATGCCTCCTTTTCTGTTTCTTTTCCTTAAGATGGTTTTGGCAATTCTAGGTATTTTCGGGTTCCAGATAAATGATTGTAGTGTTTCTTCTATTCTTTTAAAGAAGCTTGGTAGAACTTTGATGGGTATTGCATTAAATTTGTATATGGATCTGGGGAGAATATTCATTTTGATGATATTTATTCTTCCAATCCATGAGCATGGTATATCTTTCCATTTCTTTGTATCAGTTTCTATTTCCTTGAGTAGCGACTCATAGTTTTCAGTATGTAAGTCTTTCACTTCTTTGGTCAACTTTATTCCTAGGTATTTGATTGATTTTGCTGAAACAGTAAATGGGAGTGAGTTCTGGATGTCTTCTTCTTCAGATTTAGTGTTTGCATAAAGAAATGCCACTGATTTTTGTAAATTGATTTTGTAGCCTGATACCTTGCTATATTGCCTAATAACTTCCAGTAATTTTCTACTGGATTCTTTAGGTCTTTCTATGTATACTATCATATCATCTGCAAATAGTGAGAGCTTGACTTCTTCCCTGCCAATCTGTATCCCTTTGATTTCTTTCTCTTGCCTGATTGCTATGGCAAGAACTTCCAATACTATGTTGAAGAGTAACGGTGACAGTGGACAGCCCTGTCTAGTCCCCAATCTGAGGGGGAATGCTTTCAGCTTCTGTCCATTGAGGATGACGTTGGCTATAGGTCTGCTATATATAGACTCCACTATCTTGAGGAATTTCTCATCTATTCCCATTTTTTGTAGAGTTTTGAGCATGAATGGGTGTTGGATTTTGTCAAAGGCTTTCTCTGCATCTATTGAGATAATCATGTGGTTTTTAGCTTTGCTTTTATTGATGTGGTGAATGACATTGATTGACTTACGGATGTTGAACCAGCCTTGCATTCCTGGGATGAATCCCACTTGGACATGATGAACAATCTTTTTGATGTGTTGCTGTATCCGGTTGGCCAAGATCTTGTTTAATATTTTGGCATCTATGTTCATCAGAGATATTGGTCTGTAGTTTTCCTTTTTTGTTCTGTACCTATCAGCTTTTGGTATCAGAGTGATGTTGGCTTCATAAAAGGTGGAAGGGAGTATTCCTGTTTCTTCAATCTTATGGAATAGCTTAAGAAGTATGGGTATTAACTGTTTCCTGAAAGTTATGTAGAATTCGTTTGTGAAACCATCTGGTCCCAGACTTTTGTTGTTGGGGAGATTCTTAATAACGGTTTCAATTTCTTTGTCTGTGATTTGTGCATTTAGATTTTGTAGTTCTTCTTGGTTCAGTTTTGGAAGTGCATAGGTTTCTAGGAATTGTTCCATATCTTCCAGATTCTCTAGTTTGGTGGCATATAGTTCTTTATAGAAGTTTCGCAGGATTCTCTGGATTTCTGTGGTGTCAGTTGTGATATCTCCTGCATCGTTTACAATTCTATTAATTTGAGTCTTCTCTCTTTTTTGTTTGGTGAGTCTAGCTAGGGGTTTGTCAATTTTGTTTAATCTTTCAAAGAACCAACATTTGGCTTCATTGATCTTTTGTATGGTTCTTTTATTTTCGATGTTGTTTATTTCTGCTCAAACCTTAGTGATTTCTGTCCTTCTGGTTGCTTTAGGGTTCCTTTGTTCCTCTTCCTCTACGTCCTTGAGGTGTGCAGTAAGGTCGTTCATTTGAGCTTCTTCTTGGTGTTTGATGTGTGATTGTATGGCTATAAGTTTCCCTCTCAGTACTGCTTTAGCTGTGTCCCAAATATTTTGATAGGTTGTTTCTTCATTTTCATTAGTTTCCAGGAACATTTGAGTTTCCTGTTTGAGTGAGTCTCTGCCCCAGTGATTCTTAAGGAGCATGTTGTTTAGTTTCCAAATTCTGTGTCTTTTAATAATTTTCCGTTTGTTGTTAAATGTTAGTTTTACTCCACTGTGGTCTGAAAAGATACTTGGGATTATTTCAATGCTCTTGAATTTATTGATGCTGTCTTTGTGGCCTAACATGTGGTCTATCCTTGAGTATGTGTTATGCGGATTTGAAAAGAAGGTGTATTCCAGTGTTTTGGGGTGGAGGAGTCTGAAAATGTCCAAGAGGTCTAGTCTGTCGATCTCTTCATTCAATTCTCTTGTATCTTTATTGGTTCACTGCTTTGTTGATCTGTCTAAGTGTGAGAGTGGGGTATTGAAGTCTCCCACTATTATTGTATTACTATTGATGTATTTTTGAAATTCTTTCAGTAGATGCTTAATGTATTTAGATGGTCCCTCGTTGGGTGCATAGATGTTAATAATTGTTAAGTCTTCTTGGCTGATTGATCCTCTAATCATTATGTAATGTCTTTGCCTATCTTTTATTACTTTATTTAATTTAAAATCTATCATGTCTGAGATGAGAATGGCTGTTCCTGCCCTTTTTTGTGGTCCGTTAGCCTGTATGATAGTTTTCCATCCTTTCACTTTAAGTTTGTGTTTATCTTGTTGTGACAGATGGGATTCTTGCAAGCAGCATATGGTTGGGTTATGTTTTCTGATCCTCCCACCCTGTGCTTTTTGATGGGTGAGTTTAAGCCATTGACATTTATTGATATTATGGATTTAATGTATTTTAGTGCCATTTTTCTAATAAAAATTTAGTTTGCTCTGATATATTGAAAGTATGATAGTGATGTTCTTGTTTATAAGAGGTCTTTTAGTACCTCTTTCAGGGCCGGCTTGGTGATGGTTGCCTCCTTTAACTGTTGTTTATCTAAGAAGGTTTTGATCGCTCCATCTAGTTTGAATGAAAGTCTAGCAGGATATATTATCCTTGGTTGAAACCCTTTTTCATTCAGGGCTTGATAGATATCTTGCCACTCCTTCTGGCTTTTAGAGTTTGAGTGGAGAAGTCTGCAGATAATCTTATGGGTTTTCCCTTGTATGTGACTTTTTGTTTCTCTCTTGCAGCCTTTAGGATCCTTTCTTTATCCTTACTTCTTCTCATTGTGACTATGATGTGTCTTGGTGTCTTCAGGTCTGGGTTTATTCTGTTTGGTACTCTCTGGGCCTCTTGAATCTTGATGTCCTTTCTGTTATTCAGGTCTGGGAAGTTTTCTTCTATTATTTCCTCTAGAATGTTTGCTTCCCCTTCCTCTCTTTCTTCCTCTGGCAGGCCAATTATACGAATGTTATTTCTTTTGAGATCATCCCATATGTCTCTTTTGTTGTTTTCAGTGTCTCTCAATCTCTTTTTATGCTCTTTCACCTTTTTCTTAGTTTTCTCTAACTCATCCTCTGTCTGACTAATTCTGTTTTCTGCTTCTGTTAGTCTGCTTTCCCTTGCCTCAGCTTCTTTCTTCATTACAGCTATTTCAGCTTTCAGTTCTCTAATTGTCTCAAGATAATCAGTATTTTCCTTGGGGTTTGAACTGTTGTTTCCCTAATACTGCCATTCCTTTCCTCCAATGTTGTTTTCATTTCTGTGATTAATAAGTTTATTATTGCTTGCATACTTTTCTTATATATGGTTACTTCTGGCTGATTTGTAGTTTCTTCTGGGCTCTTGTCTTCATTCATTGGAGTAGCAGTTTTATTTGTTTTTGATCTACCCATTTTTTTAAGTGTTTCTTTTTTTTATGCTCTGTTGTTCCTCCGTTGTTGTGTCTTGAGTACAAGTAACACTGTACTAAATACCTTTATGACAATTGCACTCACCAACCTCGGGAATTACAGTGGCAACTGAAGCAAGTATTGAAGCAGTTTAATCACTACCAGTTAGCCAAATAATTTCTTCAGTCCGTGAAAAAATAGTAACCAAATCCCAGTGAAGAAAGAGAAAAGAAAGAGAGGATAGCAAGAATAGACAGTTTTGCAAATCTACTATCCACCGTGTATTCTAGGGGTAAGAAGAGGGGAAAGGGAACTAGAGCAGAGATACACACATAGAGAGTCCACTCTGCGTCAGATTTCTTCCCCAAAGTAATTCACAAATTCAGAAAGGCAAAGAAGAAGGAAGAAGTGTATGACCCGATTAAAAAAAAAAAAGAGAGAGAGAGAGAGAGACAAGAGAGAGATAAGGGAGAAGATAAGAAAAAGAGTTGTAATTAAAGAGCAGTGCAAGGAACTTCCCAAATGTGTATCAGTGAATTAAAAAAAGCACCCTGTTTGGTGGTGTGGGGTATCCTGCTAGGAACTGAACCCCAGGGACTGCTTATGGCGGGGGGTGGGGGGGAAGGAGGTATGCTTGAAAATTAAAAGGAAGAAAAAAGAATTTTTTCCCCTACTCTAATTCTTAACCCAAATTAAGTTATAGTCATCTCCTTGTCATCGCTATGACCCCTTATTGGCTGGCCTGCTAAAGGCAGAAAATCCTATTGTTTCCAGGGGATGTGTTCGGAGCTCAGCGGCTAGCAGCTTCTCAGTCCGCCATCTTCCGGGAAACCCCCCCCTCCAGGCTTTTTTAAAGGATTTCTCGAAAATGAAAACTAGCTCCAAGTCCTTTGATCCAATGAGAGCTATACTTAAGAAGTCTTTGGATCCGCCCTCAGGGTCACGGTGGTCCCTGGAGACTCCCAAGAGAAAGCCCCCAAGCTATAGTGCTCCCTCCGGGTCCTCTGCCGGCCACCCAGCAGCACTCTGCAACCGGCGGAGGAGCCGCCTTCCCGGGTGGAGGACAATGCCCGGCGCACCCACCTTGCCCGCCGCCGCCTGGGAAGTCTGGAGCAGCCTGCCCGCTAGTCCGTGCCACCTTTACTCTAATTGTTATTGACTGGCCTGCTAAAGGCAGAAAATCCTACCGTTTCCAGAAGATGTGACCAGAGCACATGCTGCTAGCAGCTTCTCAGTCCGCCATCTACCCCAGTTTTTTTTTTTTTTTAAATGTGGAGTGGCACTTTAAGATTTTAAATGAAGTTGCAGCCTGGGAAGGGGCACAGTGGTAGAGCTCTGGATTTGCCAGCAGGAGATCTGAGTTCGATCCCCTGCATGCTATATGCTAGAGTGCTGGCTCTGGCCTTCTATTTTTTTTCTCATGAAATAAATAACAAAATGATAAATATTTAAATGAAATCATCTGCTTCTGTTGTACAAAAGAGGTAAGAAGATACTCATACTCAGATTTAAAATGATATTTACTGATATGATATAGTCAGATGATATAACAATTTCATTCATAAACATTATCTCCAAATGAAACCATAAAGGTTGTAGAAAACTACTGTGCTTGATTTAAAAGAGAAAATGAATATATCAAGAATCCCAGCACTTGAGCTTTCTGTAAAGGTAGGAGAGCATAATTGTATTTATATACTTTTACTTTTCATGTTGTTTTTCTGATTTCTTGCTAGAAATTCAACATATGACATGAATTTATTTTAATTTTTTTATTTCAACATTTTTGATGTTTATTAAAATCATTTAAAAAATTACTTATAGAATTATATCAAACTAAACCTTGTTTTTCTTTGTCACATGTGATGCACCAATTTCTATATTCTAGTATCTTGGATACTTTATAACTGGTTGATCATCCTGACACTTACCTGTTACATAGAGGCTGAGTCCCTTTCTTCTTATGGTACGTCCCTTTTAGCTAAACATTTCTTGCCACACTTCATTGCCGCAATGTTCTCTGCCTATCATGAAAGATTAGGTATTTCTTTCCTCTGAAATTAAATTCTGTTTATGCAACAAATTCTTTGATTTGTCAAGGTCATTTTGAATTTTGAGACTTACATTTTTCTAGTACGCTGGCCAAGCCACCTACGTGACTACGCCTTGGCTAATAAATTAACATATCGTCCATGATATTACTAAATTGTTGAGCATTGTCACTTGTAAAATCTTTGAAAGAGAAGAGTAGAGTAGTAACCCAGGAGCAAATAATTTAGGACTATTAGGGACTGAGTGTTGTAGAAGGTACCCTGAAGGCAGCTACTGTAAGAAGTTAGAAAAAGAGCAGTGAGTTGAAACTTAGTAAAGGTAAATAATAAGGGCTTTGTAGGAGTCAGGAGTATATGAAAGGAAACAGAAAAGAAGATTAAATTACCAAATGCATTGTACACATTGAAAAAATATTCAGTTTTTTAAAATAAATCATGCCCCAACAAAGTTAGAAAAAAAGGAAGAAATACAAAGATATAAACTGGTTATATTTGGTGACATCAAAATATAGAACCTACTACTGAAGTTAAGTTTAGACTATACTTTTTTTAATTTGAAGCATATTATTTAATTCAGAAACACAGCAAAGAGGCTGCTTAGTGCTGGACGTCAATTAATATTCTTACAAAGGACTGGCAGGAAGCCACGATGGACGTCTAGTCAGAGACAGTGTGTCACACTACTGTTGACTGTAAAATTAATTACCATTTCTAAACAATAACTCAGTGATGCAGATTCTTACAGGCATACTATATTGCCCTCCTGGCATTAAAGGTTATAACTAATTGTGCCTTTAAAAAATATATGCCTTTTAAAGTAATCATTAGTAGAAAACATTAACAATCCTGATAGTAATGATAAAAAGAAACCTGTGTATGGTGGGACAAGTCGACATTGTGAAGACAGGATTGAATATTAAGAAGTGTCACCTACCTAAAGTAAGTGTTAGACAGTCTCATGATGGCATCAGCTGCTGATCTAATGCATCTGGAGCTGCCCTGTCACTAAGGCATTGCTAACCAAGGCAGAGACACAGACAAAGCTGCTTCATCATTAATGTCAGTAAAAGGATCTAAAGGAAAAATAGAGAGTCTCTGGAGACCTTGTCTGGACTTCTTGGAGCCTGGACAACAGTCTTTTCCAACAAGAGTCTTTTCCACCCCAATGGCAGCTGCAACAAAGGGAAAAAGAAAGGCATTGACTTGAGTTGTCATTAAGTTCAAAAGGTGAGACTGGTAGTCCATGATGAACCTTTACAGTCACATTTATTAATGGAGTGCTCTTTTATGGCTATTTGAAAATATCACATTTATGAACAGTACTAAATTATCCTGGGTTATTGTTTGGAATGTGTTGTACACTTCATTTTAAGCAGCTGAAATTAAAAGCAAATCTTTTCTATTTCTGTGAGAGAAAATAGAAGGGTAGAAAATTCCTTCCTGAGGGTTGTAGCATGTAGATTTAAAATAGCACTATCAATCTACAGAAATATAATTCTGGCTGTTAGTTGGATATAGACTGGTTCAAGGATCATATTCAATGAGAATTTATTAATGTTTCAGAGGCAACCTAAAAGGACACATCAAATGATTTTCTGTAAGGTCTGTGTAGGGTGGTAATATTTAACATCTTATCAGTGACTTGGATGATAAAATATGGAACATGCTCATAAAGTTTCATGGAAGACTCTAAGTTTGGATGTAACAAGAACCTTGGAAGTTCTACATATAATTCAAGATGACCTTGAAATGTCAGAAGAGGAGTCATTAATTATAGGCTTTATGTTCATTGGGAAGCTTAAAAAATGAGGTTTTATTAATAGACAAAATGAGAGAGAGATGTGGGTATATAATAATGTACTATACTAAATACAAGTAACCTGGTAAATACAAGTGGTGGTATAAAGAATCACATTTGATACTGGAGTTGTACATAGCATACACAAAGTTATAAAACTGTCTAATACTTTTGGATATAAGAAACATATAATGAGATAGGAGACTGTCCAATGAAGGCAAACACTAAAGACTAATAAGAAGAAAAATGTATGTTTTGTGGTTTCTGAGCATGGGTATTGACTTTATTGAGTTGTATTATTTACAGTAGATTGTCAATAAAACTCTTACCTTGTTAAAAGGACCCAGATTTATAACTTATCTCAGGTAAAATTCATAAGTATCCTTTTCTAATTACTTTCTTTCTGACAAATCTACCAGTCTCACTTTGTTAGGATCTTAAAGCATATGATCTAAGACATTGTCTTCTTATTTACATGTGACCTTGTTATTAAATAATCACATATAGTCAGTTCAATTAACTCAGCAACCTAACACTTATTGACTATTGTTAGGGAGGGTGATTGGCTGGTTAAGGCAGGAAGCAGCAGCGCTACTACAACGGGCTTCATCTGTGGTATTTTAGAGTAACATTCAATTTAGATATTCTATTTTTTTTTTAACAAAGCACTGGTTTACATATATTATTCTTCATGATGTTGTGTTAGAGTATGTAAAGAAAGAGTGTTAATTCATGCTTAGATTACCCACAACAGGCATGCACTGAAGAGTGTGCATTAAAAGGAATAAACATCTTTACATTTTATATATTAGATCAAGGGACAGTAGCAAAGGAACCATCAAAACTCAGATGTTGAAGACTATTTAAAGCATAAATTTAAAACAACTAAAGACTTGGAATCATCTTTACTGTTTTTTTGTTTTTCCTGAAAGGATATTGATGGGGCTCTATGCCTGCAACATGAATCCACTGCTTCTGGAGGCCATCATTCCCATTTTGTTACTCTTACATTCATTGTTGTTGTTTGTCCTTTTGTTATTGTTGTTATTGCTGTTGTTGTCATTGGATAGGATAGAGAGAAATCAAGAGAGGAAGGGAAAGCAGAGGACAGAAAGAAAGATTTACACCTACAGACCTGCTTCCCCACTTGTGAAGCAACACCCTGTAGGTGGGGAGCTGGGGCTCAAACCAGGATCCCTATGCCAGTACTTGTGCTTGGCTCCATGTGCACGTAAACAAATGCATTACCACCCCCCATTTATTATTTTTTAAATTTCAAATAAAAATAAACAATTTTGAACTTATTGGTGTACTTATTATCATGTACAAATATGGGGATTAATTCCCTAGCCCCCCCTTCAGGGAGGAAGCTTCATGAGTGTAGTAGTGCTGTGGGTATTTCTCTTTTTCATATCTTCCCATCTCAATTTCTTAGTGTCCTATCAAATAAAAAGTAAATTAAAAATCATAAAAGAAACCATTTTCTGTATGTACTTATCCTAGTGACTCTCACCATTGAAATCACCTTGTTTTTAAAACATGGTATGACTATGTCCTAAATCCCAGAGATTCTTACTTAAAGGACTTTGAATAGTCCTTGGACATGAGGATTTTAGAATTTCCATATCATTCTAATGCATATTTTACATTGTGAACTACACAAACTATTGAGGTAATTAGATAGATAAAAGCTAAAATGTCAAAGTTAAGAGTACAATATGCTAACACAGTAACTGAAAAGGTAAAAAAAAAATGGTTGCACTAAAGAAAACAGCTAATGGAAGCGAGAGCAGAATAACTGAAGCAGAAAACAGAATTAGCAAGATCAAGGATGAATTAGGAAAAAAAAAAACAAGAAAGAAGTAAAAGAACTAAAAAATAGACTAAGAGACACTAAAAATAAAAACAGAGACTTATGAAATGACTGCAAAAGAAGTAATATCTGCATTATTAGCTTGTCAGAGGAAGAGAGTGTGGGGAAGAAAGCATAATACAGGATATAATAAAAGAAAACTTTCACACTTTAAACAATAGAAAGAACATAGACACAAGAATCCCAAAGAGTAACAAACAGAATCAACCCAGACCTGCAGACAAAGGCACATCATAGAATGGACAGGAATAAGGATAAATAAAGGATTCTGAAGGCTGCAAGAGAAAAACAAAGAGCCACATGAAGAAAACCCATAATGTTATCAACAAATTTCTCCACATAAAGTCTAAAAGCCAGAAGAGAATGGTAAGATATATATGGAGTGTTTAATTGAAAGGCTTTCAGCCAAGAATACTATATCCTGCTAGACTGTCATTTATACTAGATGGAGGGATATAAGCCTTCTCAAACAAGCAACAGTGGAAAGAATAAACTATCATCAAACTTTCTCTGCAAGAGGATCTAAAATATTTCTCATAAGCAATAACAATATCACAGAAAAACATGCCATACAGCAGAACACTCTAAAAGTTTAGAATAATGGCATTAAAATATCTTAAATCTATAACATCAATAAATGTCAATGGCCTGAATTCACCCACGAAAACACACATAGCAGGAAGATGGATCAGAAAACACAACACAACCATCTGTGGTTGTCAGGAATCCTACCTAACTCAACAGGACAAATACAGACTCAAAGTGAAAGAATAGAAAACTATCATACAAGCTAATGGATCACAAAAAAGGACAGGGACAACTATTCTCATATCTGACACAGTACACTTTAAAATGAAGTAATAAAAGATAAGCATTTAGGCAGGGGTAGATAGCATAATGGCTATGCAAAGAGACTCTCATGCCTGAGGCTCCAAAGTCCCAGGTTCAATTCCCTGTACCACCATAAACCAGAGCTGAGCAATGCTCTGGTAAAAAAAAAAAAAAAAAAGATAAGCATTGGCATTATATAGTACTCAAAAGATCAGGGTCAGCCAAACAAAATTACTTAGAATTATAAACATCTATGCAGCCAAATGAGCAGCTATCTAAATACATCAAACCCCTACTGAAAGAGCTACTGTATTATATCAACTGCAACACAGTAAAAGTTGGAGACTTCCACATCCCACTCTCTCAACTTGACAAATCATCTAGGCAGAGTGAATAAAGAAGCAAAATAATTAATTGAAGAGATAGACTAGACCTATTGTACATTTTCAGTCATTCACCCCAAGAAACTGAAATATACATACTTTCTGAGTCCACATGAGACATTCTCAAGGACAGACCATATGTTATTTAGGCCATGTCAAGACAATGTCAACAAATGTAGGAGCATAAAAACTATTCCATCATCTTCTTAGACTACAATGGAATTAAGCTATCACTTAGGAACAAACAGAAAATTAGTACAAGTCCCAAAATATGAAAACTCAACAGTGCACTACTTAACAACTACTCTGTCAAAGAGGAAATTAAGTAAGAAATAGAAATGTTCCTAGAATCAAATGAAAATGAAGTCATGAGCTATCAAAATGTTTTCAACACCAACTAAGGCAGTACTGACAGGGAAATTCAGTCATACAGTTATACATTATTAGGAAGCAAGAAAAAGCTAAAATAAACAACCTGACTATAAACTTTAAGGACTTAGAAGAAGAAGAACAATGGAACCCTAAAGCAACCAGAAGAACTAAAATAACTAAAGTTAGGGCAGAAATAAAGAACGTCAAAAATAAGAGAAACATACAAAAGATAAAATGAATGTTATTTCTTTGAAAGAGTAAATAAAGTGACAAACCATTGGCAAAACTCACTAAAAAGAGAGAGAGGGAGAAAGAGAGATAGACTCTAATAATTAGGAATATAAATGAAAGAGCAAAAATCACAACAGACATCAAAGAAATACAAAGTGTCATGAGACACTTTGAACAACTACATGCCTCCAAACTAGAAATCCTGGAAGAAATGGAAAAGTTCCTAGAAACATATAACTTTCCAAATTAAACCAAGAGGAACTAGAAAAATTAAGCAGTCCAATCACAGCCAATGAAATGGAAACAGTTATCAAGAACCTATGCCAACATGAAAGTCCTGGACGAGATTATTTTACAAATAAATTCTACAAAACCTTGAAGGAGGAGTTAACACCTACATTCTTAAACTTCTTCCAAAAGATTGAAGATACAGGAATATTCCCTTCTACCTTCTTTGAAGCCAACATCACCCTAATACCGAAAGCAGACAGGGACATAATAGAAAAAGAAGACTACAGAACAATATCTCTGATAAATATAAATGCTAAAATATTGAACAACATTCTACCCAACCAGATACAGCAGTATATTCAAAAGAATGTATATCATGAACACATGTGATTTATCCCGGGAATGCAAGTCTAGTTCAATATATATAAATCAATAAATATGATCCACCACAAAAATAAAAGAAAAATGACAAACCAAATGGTTATCACAATAGATACAGAGAAAGCCTTTGACAAAAATCAAACATCCTTTCATGATCAAAACACTAAAAAAAAATGAGAATAGATGGAAAATTCCTTAATTTATGGGAGTCGATATACAGCAAACCTACAGCCAACATTATACTCAATAGTGAAAAAAACTGGAAGCATTCCCCCTCAGATCAGGCAACTAGACAGGGCTTTCCACTATCACCATTACTATTCAACATAGTTTTGGTAGTTCTTGCCATAGCAATCAGGAAAGAACAAGGAATTAAAGGTATACAGAATGGAAGAGAAGTCAAACTGTCACTACTTGCAGATGATCTGATAATACACATAGAAAAACTTAAAGAATCCAGCAGGAAGTTCCTGAAACTGTTGGGCAATATAGTAAGGTGTCAAGCTACAAATTTAACATGCAAAAGTCAGTGGCATTCCTTTATGAAAACACTAAACCAGAAGAAAAAACAATCTAGGAATTAGTCTCATTTACTATTGCATCAAAAACAATCAAATAGGGAGTCAGGTGTAGTAGCACAGTGGGTTAAGCACACGTGACACAAAGCACAAGGACCAGCATAAGGATCCCGGTTCAAGCCCCTGACTCCCCCACCTGCAGGGGAGTCACTTCACAAGAGGTGAAGCCTCTGCAGGAGGGGACCAGGGGCTTGAACCTGGGTCTTTGCGCAATGTAATGTGTGTGCTTAACCAGGTGTGCCACCACCCAGTCCCCTCTCTCTTCTTTCTTCCCTTCTATCTCTCTACCTCTCTGTTTCTGCTTCCTTATCTCTCTACCTGAAAAAAGTAAGCTCTGAGTGGTGAAGTCCCATTACAGCAAAAACAAATAAACAAAAGACTAAAACTCAGAACAAAAACAAAACACAACAACAACAAAAGCTACCTTAAACTTTGGGGTACTTCTAAGTGATTCCAGTCAACCTTTCATACATTTTCAAACCTTTTGTTCCTTGCTATTTCCATACAATTTCCTATTTGTTTTCAATACTTCCATCAGAAGATAACTGGTATTCTTAAACTTTCACTGGGAAATAAAGGTTTGACTTTTTATTTTCTTGAATGATCTTTGATAGTTTAGTAAAATTATCTCCTTGTTATCAGTGATCTAGACTGTTAACTTTCTGCTTGTCTTGCCCCAAATCATCATAAGGGAGAACTCACTTATAATTTATATAATAGATAACTTGACTATTTGGCACAAAATCTGGAACCTATGCTTTTCAGCTAGTAAAGTGACAAAATGAGAATTATTACACTTTAACACTGAAGAGGTATTTGTTTTTCACTCTATCACTTCTCATCTCTGGCTTATGTGGATCTGGGAAGTCAACCTCGTATCTCTGGTACCTCAGTCACGATAGTTGTGTAATCACTGTGATATTTCCCTGGCTCTAGATGAGTTTTATTCAGACAGTTTAGTTATTCATATAAATATACCATGACTGCAACATATTTAAATGTTAACATTAGAGTTGTTATCTGTGAGCTACCTTGGAAGAAGAATCCATAATGACTACAATACTGTTCAGGTTAAATATAAATAACATCATGTGCTATCTATCTTGATCACTAATCCAGAGTAAGGGTAGAGAGATGACTTTTTGTTATTTAACTTAATAAGGAGTTTGGCTTTAGGGCTTCTGTCCTTAAGGAGTCACACCGGGGAGATGGGAACAGGTTTAAACAATACAAGGTTTATTAGGGTGAAACAGGTAAAAGGCAAAATAAGCAATTATCATCAAGGGTTAGGAGTACACTAGGTCCATAAAGTCTGAGTATAGGTATCAAAAGTTTTGTCCCATAAGATAAATAATTATCAGCTCTGATAAATGTTGCTCATGGTTGTAGGGAGGTCTAAAAGTTTACCAGCTAGCAGAGTCACACGTGTTCACTTCCCAGGAGAAATAGCCAAGGAAGATACCTGGAGAACCTCCGCCAAGATGCTTCTGACCATGAGAAGAAGCAGCAGCCAAAGAGAGTGACCTACTCAAAGTCCCATGCTATTATATATTCCCTTCTCTGTCTGTCAGGGTGACACCATTCGTATGTTAATAGTCCCAAACTCCTGTTGGGGTCACAGCAATGGCTCTGTGATAGAGTACACACTTTGCCTGTATGAGAACTGACTCTAGTCCCTGACACAAAGCACCTCCCCCACAAAGAAAATAAACACCACTAATAAATAAATATTTTATTTCATGAACTTGCCTTCTACAATTTGTATTACTTTTTCCATTTAAAAATTTAGTGACTTAAGTTTTTCTTTTCTTCAGTGAAGCACCATTTTTTGTTGACTCTGACTTTTAACCTTGAACATCAGAGTATAAGGAATTATTTCCATTAAAAAGCCCAGGTGCTCAAGTGTGCGAGGGTTCAGATGTATTGTCACCTGCCGGCTGGGCAGGAGCAGTGGCAGCGGCCTGAGCAGCCAGGTCCCGGTAGGCAGAGGACTTGAGGAAGCGTGGGTAGGAGTCCTTCTCCATCAGTGTGCGTGTCTTGCCCTGAGCCACGTCAAAGCAGGTGTACCTGATGAAGTGTTCACAGTACAGTACGCAAGGACCTGGGTTCAAGCCCCCAGTCCCTACCTGCAAGGGGAAAGCTTTGCAAGTGGTGAAGCAGGTCTGCAGGTGTCTGTCTATCTCTCTCCCTCTCTATAACCCCTTCCCTCCTGATTTCTGGCTTTCTCTACCCAATAAATAAAGATAATAAAATTTTTTTTAATTCAGCTTAGGATGTTTTTATGATATAGAAATGCACATCTAATAGGAGGTAGTTGGGGAATACATTCTTAACATAAGATAAGGAGACTCTAAAAGAAAGAATGTGTGATGCTATTGTGAATTCCTATGCCCAGGGGCAACTGCTCAAATAATTTGTCATTTTATCTTATCAAAAGGCAGAACTAGTCTAGCAGAGTCTCTCTTGGACTCCCTGTGGTTTGAAGGACTCCTGGGCTGAACCACATCGGTGTAGAATTATTATATTTTCCTAGTTTCTGCTGCAGCTTTGGGACTCCCTGGGGATGTTTTACAACTATTAATAAAAAAGATAGGACAAAATTGAATAATGGTGTCTGTTTCCATAAAAAAGAAATAAGACTCAGTGGACCTTACTCCCAAAGTGCTTTCATAAATAACAAGAAATTAATGCCCACCACTAATTTTCTAGTATTTTTTTTAAGACTAGAATCAGATTTTCCAGTTAATAGTGACCTATTTTTGAGATAGATTCTCATCTTCTTGGAAATCTTTAGGGAGATAATTACCACTCAACAGGATCTCTATTTTTAGGAAACTAAAGAATCTATCCATTGTGATCGTGAGTTGCTGCATTACATATTGTTTATGTCTCTCTCCAATGCTTGCACCTCTCTCGTTGACTGTTTCTGATTAAGTTACCACCTAGATGATGACATTTTACTCTAGGTTAAATCAATATTATGCTCTTTGTATGAACTATTGTCTTAAGATTCATAATTGCAAGTAGTATTTTTTTTTATTTATAAAAAGGAAATTCTGACAAAACCATAGGATAAGAGGGGTACAAGTACACACAATTTCCACCACCAGAACTCTGTATCCCCTCCCCTCCCCTGATAGCTTTCCTACTCTTTAACCCTCTGAGAGTATGGGCCCAGGGTCATTATGGGATGCAGAAGGTGCAAGGTTTGGCTTCTGTAATTGTTTCTCCCACTGAACATGGGTGTTAAAAGGTTGATCCATACTCCCAGCCTGTCTCTCTCTTTTCCTAGTGGGGCAGGGCTCTAGGGAAGCAGTACTCCAGGACATATTGGTGGGATAATCTGCCCAGGGAAGTCCATTTGGTATCATGTTAGCATCTGGAACCTGGTGACTGAAAAATGAGTTAACATATAAAGCCAAACAAGTTGTTGACTAATCATGAAACTAAAGGATGCAATATTGCAGATGAAGATTTGGGGTCTGCTTTGAAGATAGCTAGTAGGCCTATTTTAGTTATATTCCAGAGGGCCCATGACTATACTAGTTTTTTCCTGAGCCTGACCTCTGATATGCAGGTGGACCCATGTTATTGTCTGGGGAGATGATGGCATGGCTAGAAAAAGGGCTAAAAAGCTGAATCAGGGAAGAGAGTAGCTCCCAAATATGGGAAAGGTGTGTAAATATTGTTGACTGTAAGCCCCATCAATTTGATCTGATCTGGGGCCTATATTTCATCTTAGGAGCCTATGTGACCTGTGTATCCTGGTAGATCTGAGCTCACATTCTGTGATCATGAGTAGGAATGTTCCAAACTGCCCAAATTTCAGTAGCCATCTTCTTCAGGTGGTAGATAGAATATGTTATCCAGCCTCCTTTTCAGAGGATGGGACATTCTTTACTGTTGTTGATCCACATTGATGGCAAGGTCCTATGTGGGCCCACAAAGAGGTCTATTGTGTTCTTCTTGGTGGAGTTGACCAGTGACAATGGAAAGAGGAATCTATTTGGGGTCTAGACCCATCAGTCTGTGTGGGAATCTCAGGACTCCCTGACTAGGGCCCCAGCTGATGGGGTAGCCTGATTGTGACTAAAGAGTAGTTAAAGTATGCCAGTCGCTTGCCCTTATTCAGCTTTTGTAGTCCTCACTTAGATAAAGTTAGCTTTGGAGTGAGTGAGGGAAGTGTAATAGGAAGTAGGTGAGGAGGGAATCTAGATCTAAGTAGAAACTATTTCATTAGGAACTTCATGGTGTCTTTTTAGGTCTTTCTACTTGCTTGTTTCATTTATTGACTTACTGCAGACTGTTGTGCACTTTTTGCAAGTAGTACTTTTTACAAAGGCACAGCCATCAGTCATATTGGCCATAGGACTCACATATTAGTTGGATTATTTTTTTTTTTGGATAATTACAGAAAAAAAACACCCTAATTCTAAAATTTATCAATGCCTAGATCCACAATGCCATTTTTTTTTGTATAAAGTGGCAAGTGTTTGTTAATTTGATAGAATATACTTTATTCTACTAAACCGTAAGACTTCTAAAAGGAAACTCAGTTTTTGCTGTTTCAGCTTACAAGTAATGTTTGTTCCTTTAGGATAAACGCAGATGAGAGATATAGTAGAAGTGCTATTTTTATTGTAAAATTGTATGATACCTAATTCATGTTGTGAAGATTGGAATTTAATACAAATACATAGGTGGTTGTGAATTGGAATGGTTATCTCTAGATTTCTATGGGCATAGCACTAAAAGTAACAATGGATGGAATACCAAGTAATATGAATCACCTGTTTTGTTCCTGTATATTAATACCACCACAAATTTAGCAACAGAAATAACACATGATTTTTTAAAATTTCACATCTATGAAGTAGAAGTCTAATCTCTCACTTGAGGGGTTGCATGGGCGTCGGTGGACCTGCACTTTTATCTGAGATTTAGTAGGGGATGGAGTCATTCCAAAATCACATGACTGTTGGCAGCATCTCTGCAGAATTTCAAACTTAGGGTCTCAAGTTTCTCAATGCTTGTGGGCCAAGGTCAGTAGTCTCTTCTTGCTGCATGTCCCCCTCCTATGGCAGCTCACAATGTAGCCTTTTGTTTTCATCAAAACCTGAAAGGCAGAGGGGATCGATCTTCTCTTAAGATACACAGTGTGTGTAATATAATCACATTCAAATGATTATGTGCATCTCAACCATAAAGAAAGGAAAATCAAAAGGGCCATCATTAAAGAGTGCCAGTCTCTTGACATATCCATCTTCTGTAGCTCTTACTTTGTCTGACACTGTTGTATTTAGAGTGATTGAGGGAAGTGAAATAAGAAGTAGGTGAAGAATGTATCTAGATCTAAGGAGAAACTATTTAATTAAGTACTTTATGGGGGGGCAGAGCCAAGATGGTGGACTGAGAAGTAGCTTCTGGTCTGAGTTCAGACAACAACTGCTGGAAACAGTGGGATTTTTTTTCCTTCAGCAGGACAGTGAATGCGGGGTACTAGCTGTGACACTAAGGGGGCAAATATAGCCCAGTCTGGGTTAGAATATAGAGGAAAAAAGAAAGGAAAATATTTTATTATTCCTGAAGCTCATCCCTGCCCCCCCCAACCAGATCCTGAGTGCCAGAAAGCTGCTCCTAGCATGCTTCCCTGCTGAGCTTCTTTCTTTACCAAGATTCCTAGCTCAACAGGGGATCCATTCCAAGTCTATTCCTTTCTGAAACCCTCAGCCCTCTTTCTTTCTAAATGCTCAATTGGATCTACAAAAGGGAAAGACTGCCCTGAGGTGTTTTTTTTTTTGGTTTTTGGGTTTTTGTTTGTTTATTTGTTTGTTTTACTTTCTTACAATCAGCTGCCTCTGCTCAGGTGACTTGAGACAATCTGGGACAGGGATTTTACCCTGCACTATTTTATTATTAATATTATATAAAGGTGTATTTCCTCCCTCCCCCCTTTAGGTTGACCAGAATTAACTCTTAGGGTATTTTCCATTGCTAGGGGATTGGACATCTTATCCATTGTGAGAGGAACTTGTTTCACTACTCCTACCTCCTCTACCCACTCTTCCCTTCTCCCTCCTCCTAGCTAATTAAAAAATAAAATAAAAAATACTTAATTAATTAATTAAAAACTTTCCTTTCACTGATTTTTTATTACAGTTCTTTTTCTTATCTTTTTTTCTTTTCTCTCTCTTGTTTTTCTTCCTTTTTTTCCTTTTTTTCTTGTCTTCCTTTTTTCCTTCCTCGTTCTTAAGCTTTCTGAATTCACTGATACTCATTTGTGAATGATTTTGGGGAAGAAATCTGACTCAGAGTGGACTCTCTATGTGTGTATCTCTGCTCTACTTCCATTTCTCCTCTTGCTACCCCTAGAATATACAGTGGATAGTAGATTTGCATAATTGTCTGTTCTTGCTATTCATTTTTTCCTTTCTCTTTCTTCTTCACTTGGACTTGGTTGCTATTTTTTCACGGACTGGAGACATTGTTTGGCTAACTGGTAGTGGTTAAACTGCTTCAATCCTTAATTCAGTTGCTATTGTAATTTTTGAGGTTGGTGATTGCATTTGTCATAAAGGTATTTGGTACAGTGTTGCTTGTACACAAACCACAACAACTGAGGAACAACTGAACATAAAAATAAGAAACACATTAATTTTTAAAAATGGGTAGATCAAGAGTGAATAAAACTCTACTCCAATGAATGAAGACAAGAGCCCAGAAGAAACTACAAATCATCCAGAAGTAACCACGGATAAGAAAAGTATGTAAGGATTAATAAACTTATTAATCACAGAAATGAAAATGACTTTGAGGAAAGGAATGGCAATATTAGGGAAACAACAGTTGAGACCCCCAAGGAAAACACTGATTATCTTGAGGCAATTAGAGAACTGAAAGCTGAAATAGCTGAACTGAGGAAAGAAGCTGAGGTAAGGGAAATCAGACTAACAGAAGTAGAAAACAGAATTAGTCAGACAGAGGATGAGTTATAGAAAACCAAGAAAGAGGTGAAAGAGCTGAAAAAAAAGATTGAGAGACACTGAAAGCAACAACAGAGACATATGGGATAATCTCAAAAGAAGTAACATTTGTATAATTGGCCTACCTGAGGAAGAAACAGAGGAAAGGGAAGAAAAAATTCTAGAGGAAATTATAGAAGAAAACTTCCCAGACCTGAATAACAGAAAGGACATTAATATTCAAGAGGCTCAGAGAGTTCCAAACAGAATCAACCCATACCTGAAGACACCAAGACACATAGTCACAATGGGAAGAAGTAAGGATAAAGAAAGGATCCTAAAGGCTGCAAGAGAGAAACAAAAAGTCACATACAAGGGAAAACCCATAAGATTATCTGCAGACTTCTCCACTCAAACTCTAAAAGCCAGAAGAGAATGGCAAGATATCTATCGAGCCCTGAATGAAAAAGGGTTTTAACCAAAGATAATATATCGTGCCAGACTTTCAAACTACATGGAGGGATCAAAATCTTCTTAAACAACAGTTAAAGGAAGCTACCATCACCAAACCATCCCTGAAAGAGATGTTCTAAAAGACCTCATATAAACAAGAACTTCATTATAATACTTGCCATATATCAGAGGAAATAAAAATTCATTGAACAATGGCACTACAATACATTAAATCCATAATATCAATAAATGTCAATGGCTTAAACTCACCCATCAAAAGGCACAGAGTGGGAGGATGGATCAGAAAACATAACCCAACCATATGCTGCTTGCAAGAATCCCATCTGACACAAGATAAAAACAGACTTAAAGTGAAAGTATGGATAACTATCCTACAGGATAATGAACCACAAAAAAAGGCAGGAACAGCCATTCTCATCTCTGACACAATAGCTTTTAAATTAAATAAAGTAATAAAAGATGGACAAGAGCTTTTATGAAGCCAACATCACCCTGATACCAAAAGCAGACAGAGACACAACCAAAAAAGAAAACTATGGACCAATATCTCTGATGAACATAGATGCAAAAATATTGAACAAAATTCTAGCCAACCGGATACAGCAGTATATCAAAAAGATTGTTCATCATAAGCAAGTGGGGTTTATAACAGGCATGCAAGGTTAGTTTAATATACTTAAATCAATCAATGTGATCCACCACATCAACAAAAGAAAGACCAAAAACCACATGGTCATATCAATAGATGCAGAGAAAGCCTTTGACAAAATACAACAGCCCTTTATGATCAAAACACTACAAAAAATAGGAATAGTTGGAAAATTCCTGAAGATAGTGGAGTCTATATATAGCAAACCTACAGCCAACATCATACTCAATGGTGAAAAACTGGAAGCATTTCCACTCAGATCAGGTACTAGTCAGGGCTGCCCACTATCACCATTACTATTCAACATAGTGTTGGAAGTTCTTGCCATAGCAATCAGGCAGGAGCAAGGAATTCTAGGGATACAGATTGGAAGAGAAGAAGTCAAACTCTCCTTATGTGCAGATGACATGATAGTATACATGGAAAAACCTAAGGAATCCAGCAAGAAGCTTTTGGAAATCATCAGGCAATATAGTAAGGTGTCAGGCTATAAATTAACATTCAAAAGTCAGTGGCATTCCTCTATGCAAACACTAAGCTAGAAGAAATTGAAATGCAGAAATCACTTCCTTTTACTATAGCAACAAAAACAATAAAATATCTAGGAGTAAACCTGACCAAAGAAGTGAAAGACTTATATACTGAAAATTATGAGTCACTAGTCAAAGAAATTGAAAAAGACACAAAGAAGTGGAAAGATATTCCATGTTCATGGGTTGGAAGAAATAACATCATCAAATGAATATATTACCCATGGCCATCGACAAATCTAATGCTATCCCCATCAAGATCCCAAGCACATTTGTTAGGAGAATAGAACAAATGCTACAAATGTTTATCTGAAACCAGAAGAGACCTAGAATTGCCAAAACAATCTTGAGAAAAAAGAACAGAACTGGAGGCATCACACTCCCAGATCTCAAATTGTGTCATAGGGCCATTGTCATCAAAACTGCTTGGTACTGGAACATGAATAGACACACTGAGCAGTGGAATAGAATTGAGAGCCCAGAAGTGAGGCCCCACACCTATAGACATCTAATCTTTGACAAAGGAGCCCAGACTATTACATGGGGAAAGCAGAGTCTCTTCAACAAATGGTGTTGGAAACAATGGGTTGAAACATGCAGAAGAATGAAACTGAATCACTGTATTTCACCAAATACAAAAGTAAATTCCAAGTGGATCAAGGACTGGGATGTTAGACCACAAACTATCAAATACTTAGAGGAAAATATAGGCAGAACTCTTTTATGCATAAATTTTAAAGACATTTCATTGAAAGAATCTAATTACAAAGAAGACTAAGGCAAGTATAAGCCTATGGGACTACATCAAATTAAAAAACTTCTTCACAGCAAAAGAAACCACTACCCAAACCAAGAGACCCCTCACAGAATGGGAGAAGATCTTTACATGCCATACATCAGACAAGAGTTTAATAACCAACATATATAAAGAGCTTGCCAGACTCAACAACAAGACAACAAATGACCCCATCCAAAAATGGGGGGAGGACTTGGACAGAATATTCACCACAGAAGAGATCCAAAAGGCTGAGAAACACATGAAAAAATGCTCCAAGTCTCTGATTGTCAGAGAAATGCAAATCAAGACAACAATGAGATAATCACTTCACTCCTGTGAGAATGTCATACATCAGAAAAGGTAACAGCAGCAAATGCTAGAGAGGGTATGGGGTCAAAGGTACCCTCCTGCACTGCTGGTGGGAATGTCAATTGGTCCAACCTCTGTGGAGAACAGTCTGGAGAACTCTCAGAAGGCTAGAAATGGACCTACCTTATGACCCTGCAATTCTTCTCCTGGGGATATATCCTAAGGAACCCAGCACATCCATCCAAAAAGATCTGTGTACACATATGTTCTTGGCAGCACAATTTGTAATAGCCAAAACCTGGAAGCAACCCAGGTGTCCAACAACATATGAGTGGCTGAGCAAGTTGTAGTATATATACACAATGGAATACTACTCAGCTGTAAAAAATGGTGATTTCACCATTTTCAGCCGATCTTGGATGGACCTTGAAAAAATCATGTTGAGTGAAATAAGTCAGAAACAGAAGGATGACTATGGGATGATCTCACTCTCAGGCAGAAGTTGAAAAACAAGATCAGAAAAGAAAACACAAGTAGAACCTGAAATGGAATTGGCATATTGCACCAAAATAAAAGACTCTGGGGTGGGTGAGTGGTGAGAATACAGGTCCATGAAGGATGATAAGTGACATAGTGGGGTTTGTATTGTTAAATGGGAAACTGGGGAATGTTATGCATGTACAAACTATTGTATTTACTGTTGAATGTAAAACATTAATTTTCAATAAAGAAATAAATTTAAAAAAAAAGATTGGCAAGGACATTAAATAATGATTAGAGGATCAATAAGCCAAGAAGACTTAACAATTATTAACATCTATGCACCCAATGAGGGACCATCTAAATACATCAAGCACCTACTGAAAGAACTTCAAAAATACATCAATACTAATACAGTAATAGTTGGAGATTTTAACACCCCACTCTCACACTTAGAAAGATCAACAAAGCAGAGAATCAACAAAGATAAAGAGAATTAAATGAAGAGATTGACAGACTAGACCTCCTGGACATCTTCAGAGCCCTTAACCCCAAAAAACTGGAATACACATTCTTCTCAAATTCACACAACACATACTCAAAGATAGACCACATTTTAGGCCACAAAGACAGCATCAATAAATTCAAGATCATTGAAATCATCCCAAGTATCTTCTCAGACCACAGTGGAGTAAAACTAACATTTAACAACAAACAAAAAATTATTAAAAGACACAGAATTTGGAAACTAAACAATATACTCTTTAACAACCAATGGGTTAGAGAGTAACTCAAGCAAGAAACTCAAATGTTCCTTGAAACAAATGAAAATGAAGACATAACCTATCAAAATATTTGGGACATAACTAAAGCAGTATTGAGAGGGAAACTCATAGCCATAGAATCACATATTAAACAACAAGAAAAAGGTCAAATAAATGACCTTACTGCACACCTCAGGGACTTAGAGAAAGAGGAACAAAGGAACCCTAAAGCAACCAGAAGGACAGAAATCACTAAAGTTAGAGTAGAAATAAACAACATCGAAAATAAGAGAACCATACAGAAGATCAATGAAGCCAAATGTTGGTTCTTTGAAAGATTAAACAAAATTGACAACCCCCTAGCCAGACTCACTAAAAAAAAAAAAAAAAAAAAAAAGACTCAAATTCATAGAATTGTAACGATAGAGGAGATATCACAACTGATACCACAGAAATCCAGAAAATCATGCGAAACTTCTATGAAGAACTATGCGCCACCAAGCTAGAGAATCTGGAAGAAATGGAAGAATTTCTAGAATCATATGCCCTTCCAAAACTGAACCAAGGAGAACTACAAAACCTAAATGCACCAATCACACAGAAAGAAATTGAAACCGTTATTAAGAACCTCCCCAACAACAAAAGTCCTGGAAAACCTACAAATTCTACAGAACTTTCAGGAAACAGTTAATACCCATACTCCTAAAGCTTTTCCATAAGATTGAACAAACAGGAACACTCCCTTCCACCTTCTATGAAGCCAACATCACCCTGATATCAAAAGCAGACAGGGTCACAACAAAAAAGGAAAACTATAGACCAATATCTCTGATGAACATAGATGCCAAAATATTAAACAAGATCTTGCCCAACCAGATACAGCAGCATATCAAAAAGATTGTTCATCACGAACTAGCGGGATTTATTCCAGGAATGCAAGGTTGATTTAACATACGTAAGTTAATCAATGTCATTCACCACATCAATAAAAGAAAAGCCAAAAACCACATGATTATCTCAATAGATGCAGAGAAAGCCTTTCACAAAATGCAACACCCATTCTTGATCAAAACCCTACAAAAAATGGGAATAGATGGGCAATTCCTCAAGATAGTGGAATCCATATATAGCAAACCTACAGCCAACATCATACTCAATGGACAGAAGTTGAAAGCATTTCCCCTCAGATCAGGGACTAGACAGGGCTGTCCACTGTCACCATTACTCTTCAACATAGTGTTGGAAGTTCTTGCCATAGCAATCAGGTAAGAGAAAAGAACCAAAGGAATACAAGGAATACAATCAAAGGAAAGAATGGAAGGGAAGAAATCAAGCTCTCACTATTGGCAGATGATATGATTGTATACATAGAAAAACCTAAGGAATCCAGCAGAAAATTACTGGAAGTTATTAGGCAATATAGCAAGGTGTCGGGCTACAAAATCAATGTACAAAAATCAGTGGCCTTACTTTATGAAAACACTAAATCTGAAGAAGAAGACATCCACATTCACTGTTGCAGCAAAATCAATAAAATACCTAGTAAAACTGACCAAAGAAGTGAAAGACTTGTATACTGAAAACTATGATTCGCTACTCAAGGAAATAGATACCAAGAAATGGAAAGACAACCCATGCTCATGGTTCGGAAGAATAAATATCATCAAAATGAATATTCTCCCCAGAGCAATATACAGATTTAATGCGATACCCATCAAAGTTCCACCAAACTTCTTTAAGAGAATAGAAAAAAAAAAAAACTACAGTCATTTATCTGGAACCAGAAAACACCTATAATTGCCAAAACAATCTTGAGGAAAAGAAACAGAAATGGAGGCATCACACTCCCATACCTCAAAGTTTATTATAAAGTTATCATAATCAAAACAGCATGGTACTGGAACAAAAATAGGCACACAGACCAGTGGAACAGAACTGATAGCCCAGAACTAAACCCCCACACCTATGGACATCTAATCTTTGATAAGGGGGCCCAAAGTATTAAATGGAAGAAGGAGGCTGCTGGAAAACTGGGTTGAAACATGCAGAAGAATGAAACTGAACCACTTTATCTCACCAGAAACAAAAATCAACTCCAAATGCATTAAAGACCTGGATGTTAGACCAGAAACAACCAAGTACTTAGAGGAAAACATTGGTAAAACACTTTCCCACCTAAACATCAAGGTCATCTTTGATGAAACAAATCCAGTTGCAAGGAAGACTAAAGCAGAAACAAGCAAATGGGACTGTATCAAATTGAAAAGCTTCTGCACAGCCAAAGAAACTATTAAACAAACAGAGAGACCCCTCACAGAATGGGAGAAGATCTTCACATGCCATACATCAGACAAGAGACTAATCACCAAAATATACAGCTCAGCAAGCATAGCACGAAAAAGCAAATGACCCCATCCATAAATGGGCAGAGAATATGAACAGAATATTCACTCCAGAGGAGATCCAAAAGGCTAACAAACATATGAAAAACTGCTCCAGGTCGCTGATTGTCAGAGAAATGCAAATAAAGACAACATTGAGATACCACCTCACTCCTGTGACAATGGCATACATCAAAAAAGACAGCAGCAACAAATGCTGGAGAGGCTGTGGAGACAGAGGAACCCTTTTGCACTGCTGGTGGGAATGTAAATGGGTCCAGCCTCTGTGGAGAGCTGTCTGGAAAACTCTCACAAGGCTAGACATGGACCTTCCATATGATCCAGTATTTCCTCTCCTGGGGATATACCCCAAGGACTCCATAACATCCAACCAAAAAGAGGTGTGTACTCCTATGTTAAGAGCAGCACAATTCATAATAGCTAAAACCTGGAAGCAACGCAGGTGCCCAACAACAGATGAGTGGCTGAGAAAGTTGTGGTATATATACACCATGGAATACTATACAGCTATCAAGAACAATGAACTCAACTTCTCTGACCCATCTTGGTCAGAGCTACAAGGAATTATATTAAGTGAGCTAAGTCAGAAAGATAAAGATGAGTATGGGATGATCCCACTCATCAACAGAAGCTGAGAAAGATCAAAAAGGGAAACTAAAGGCAGGATATGACTAAATTGAAAGTAGGGCATCAAAGCAAAAACCCTGTGGTGAGCGGGAGGGTGTACATGAGGCTTCCTGGGCTGGCGGGCCTGGGCCAGCGGGGTGGGGGGTGGGGTGGGGAGGTGGGGTAGGATGGGTGGGATGGGAAACAATCTTTTGGTGATGGGAATGGTGTTTATGTACACACCTATTAAATTGTAGTAATATAAATCACTAATTAATATGAGAAGGGGGAAAATTGTATGTCTAACAAAGGGACTTTTCAAAGCTAACCCAATTACCAAATAATGTGATGATAACAGTATCTATCCATTGTCTTCTCATACCCTAAGACAGCAGGAACCTCAAATTTCCACTATAGAGCCTAAATTTCCCCCAGTCCTGGGACCCTCGGGTAGGGCCCACTTTCCTGTCTGCTTCTCCCAATTCTTTTTTTTTTTTTTTTTTTTTTTAGAAAGGATTAATTAACAAAACCATAGAGTAGGAGGGGTACAACTCCACACAATTCCCACTGCCCAATCTCCATATCCCACCCCCTCCCCCGATAGCTTTCCCATTCTCTATCCCTCTGGGAGCATGGACCCAGGGTCATTGAGGGTTGCAGAAGGTAGAAGGTCTGGCTTCTGTAATTGCTTCCTCGCTGAACATGGGCGTTGACTGGTCGGTCCATACTCCCAGTCTGCCTCTCTCTTTCCCTAGTAGGATGGGTCTCTGGGGAAGCTGAGCTCCAGGACACATTGGTGGTGTCTTCAATCCAGGGAAGTCTGGCCGGCATCCTGATGACACCTGGAACCTGGTGACTGAAAAGAGAGTTAACATACAAAGCCAAACAAATTGTTGAGCAATCATGGACCCAAAGCTTGGAAAAGTGGAGAGGAAGTATTAGGGAGGTACTCACTGCAAACTCTAGTATACTTCTGCTTTCTTACTTTGGTGCCATACTCCAAACTCAGTCAATTTCTGCTTTGCGTTTCTACTTCTTTTTTTTTTTTACATGCATAACATTCCCCAGATTCCCATTTAGCAATACAACCCCCACTATTTCATTCATCATTTTTCATGGACCTGTATTCTCCCCACCCACCCACCCACCCCAGAGTCTTTTACTTTGGTGTAATACTCCAATTCCATTTCAGGTTCGACTTGTGTTTTCTTTTCTAATCTTGTTTTTCAACTTCGGCCTGAGAGTGAGATCATCCCATATTCATCCAATTCTTATCAAGTAATATTGCATCTGCTGATCACAACCTAATCAACGTAACGAGTGCCACCCCAGCATGCTTCACTTCACACTTTGTCCAGAGACTTCCTTTAATAGTATTCTCTAATTCCATGCCAGGTGATTCACTTCCTAACAAAGTCCCAAAACCTAGATATAGACCAGGTCCCAGGAGATAGAGCATATGTTCACACGTATCCATAAACTAGGGCAAATATATACCTGAAAGCAGTAGTACACTAGAGTTTGCAGTGAGTACCCCCCAACACTTCATCTCCACTATTCCAACCTTTGAGTCCATGATTCTTCAACAATTTGTTTGGCTTTGTATGTTAACTCTCTTTTCAGCCACCAATTGCCAGATGCCATCAGGATGCCAGCCAGGCTTCCCCGGACTGAAGACCCCACCAATGTGTCCTGGAGCTCAGCTTCCCCAGAGACACACCCTACAAGGGAAAGAGAGAGGCAGACTGGGAGTATGGACCGACCAGTCAACGCCCATGTTCAGTGGGGAAGCAATTACAGAAGCCAGACCTCCCACCTTCTGCAACCCACAATGACCCTGGGTCCATGATCCCAGAGGGATAAAGAATGGGAAAGCTATCAGGGGAGGGGATGGGATATGGAGATTGGGTGGTGGGAATTGTGTGGAGTTGTACCCCCCATCCTATGATTTTGTTAATGTCTCCTTTCTTAAATGAATAAATAAATAAATAATTAAAGTACTTTATGGGGCCATTTTTCGGTCTTCCTACTTGCTTGCTGCACTAATTAAGCCACTGCAGACTACTGCACACTTTGATTTTAAGATATATATTTTCCCTTAACTTATGGATACATGTGCATATGTCCCTTATCTCATGGTCCTAGGGAATGGAGATATGATGGGCCTAGACCTCTAATAGTTTCCTCTCCCCACCATCACTGGTCATCTCCATCAGGAGCAACATCATAAACCTTCTTGTGGGCCTCCTCAGGACCTTGCCCTCATTGTGGAACAATGGTAGAAATTGTCCCACTCTCTGAATGGAGGATGGGTCAATAAACTCTGCCACTTGAAGAAGACTGGTTCTGAAATGAGTACAGCCTAGAATGTTCCTAACGATAGCCATGGAATGTGAACTCAGATCAGCATGGATACAGAGGTTACACAGGCTTCTGTGCTAAATATGAATAGACGTGGGCCCTAGGTCAGATCAGTGCGATTTACACTTAATGGCACTGGTTTACTTTTCCTGTGTTTGGGAACTACTCTCTACCTTGACACAGTTTTCTAGTCTTATTCCCAACTCTGATTCCATCTCCCCAGACAATACCTTTAGCCCACCTGCATGTTAGCTATCAGGATCAGGAAAAAAATTAGTAAAGTTTCCTGATTATTAAACAATTCGTTCTGCTTTATTTCTTAGTGCTTTTCAGTCACCAAATTGCAGATGCTACCATGAAGTTAGACGATTTCCCTGGGCAGAGAATCTTATCAAAGTGTCTTGGAGCCCCATATCCTTTACTTCTCCAGAGCTCTACCCCACTAGGGAAATATAGGAACAGCTGGAGAATATAGATCAACCTGCCAAAGTCCATATTCAGTGTAGAAGCAATTAAAGAAGTCAGACCTTCCACCTTCTGTACCCCATAATGGCTCTGGGTCCATACTCCTAGAGGGATAAAAAATAGGAAAGCTTCCAACAGAAGGGATGGGATGTGGGAGTCTGGTGGTGTGAATTGTGTAGAATTATATCCCTCTTATCCTACAATCTTATTGATCATTATTGAGTCGCTAAAAAAAAAATCAGATAAAATGAACTTAACAATAAAGTTAACTAGAAAAGAAATGTAAATTGCTATCTATTGAGAGAGCTTAATACAGTCATGTGTCCTATAATAGTGTTTCAGTGAGTATAGAACCAGGGTGGTGATAAAACTTCCTGTTGTCTGGAATATCATTGGCATTGTAGCATTTTATGCCAACAGCAGCCTCATTCATCTTTTGTCTACTTTATATTTAAAATAAGTGTGAACACTTATCTGTAATTTATTTTTGTAATATTATTTCCCCCTTGTTTTTAATTTAATCTCTTGCTGTTTTGTACATCATAGTCCTTACACTACAAAATCTATTAACATATTATCCATGTCAAGTGATGAACCTAGAGCTAAAATAACTAAAAGGTGGCATATTAGTGGTATTTCTTGCGCTTCAGTCAGGCATGTCGTGTTTCATCACAGCTACCAAGGGCAAGAGCAATGAAGGAAAGTGTTAAAAGTAAAGCAGAAAGAGTAGTAAACTCAAGAAGGCCCTATGTCATATAGGAATAAAATTAAGATAACCTGATTGGAGACCAGACACACATGCTTAGGTGTCTCATTACCATCATAACCACAAGGAAATTAAGAAGTTTGCTTGTAATGTTAAAAATAAAAGCTCCAAAAGGATGAATATGGGATGATGTTACTCACAGACAGAAGCTGAAAAACAAGATCAGAAGGGAAAACACAAAGCAGATCTTGGACTGGAGTTGGTGTATTGCACCAAAGTAAAAGACTCTGGGGTGGGGGTGGGGTTTAGGTCCTGGAACATGATGGGAGAGGAGGACCTAGTGGGGCTTGTATTGTTATGTGTAAATGTTATGCATGTGCAAACTATTGTATTTCACTGTTGCCTATAAACCATTAATCCCCCAATAAAGAAATAATAAAAAAAAAAAGTAAAAACTCAACCTTACTATGCCATTGAGTTTACCAGTAGGTCTGGGTAGTTTTAGTGAGTCCAGATTTCTCATTTGTTAAGAATCGTGAGGGACATACAGCATGGTGATAAATAAGGACGGACTTATCCTGAAGTAAGTGGCAGTGCAAACACACAGGATGACAGTAAGTTGTGTTGATGTAGCAAAAACTGCCATGTAAGTCATGGTTCACTTTATAAAATGATTTGAAGAAATGAAGAAATGAAAGTAGGTGATAATTCTGCCTGTGCTGATGTAAGAGTGGTTGAAAAATAATCCAAAGCTGTAATAAAAGGAATTGCTGGACAAAGCCTCACTTTTCTGGAAACAGAAGCTTTAAAGGATGTTAACCTTAGGAGTACCAAGTGAAGTTCCAAGTATCAAGACTTTGTTGTTGTTGCTGTTGAGGTTAACAGCAGATAGTATAGTTATAGTTACATGGATACAATTTCTTTTTTTTAAAAAAAATTTATATATTTATTTATTTCCTTTTGTTGCCCTTGTAGTTATTATTGTTGCTGTTGATGTCATTGTTGTTGATATCATTGTTGGATAGGACAGAAAGAAATGGAGAGAGGAGGGGAAGACAGAGAGGGGAGAGAAAGATAGACACCTGCAAACCTGCTTCACCGCTTGTGAAGTGACTCCCCTGCAGGTGGGGAGCCAGAAACTGGAACCGGGATTCTTATACTGGCCCTTGTGCTTTGTGCCATGTGCACTTAACCCGCTGTGTTACTGCCCGACTCCCAATGGGTACAATTTCTTATCTCTCCGTGACAGGTGTCTACAAAACACACTCAGCCCCAACTTAGATTCTTTACCACCATCATGTACCACACCTCAAGTAAGATTAGGATAATGGTATTGCTTAGGGAAATGCTTGTAGGCTGATTAAAACCCTTTGAGATTTTGCATAGTTGAAAAACTAAGGCATTCAAGCATCTTAATAAGCACTTACATTACAGAAGCAATAAGGAGTGATGAATTTCCTCTGAGTTTTTAAGCTAAAATGCTTTTCTGGGTTGCTACAGCGATGCAGAAAATGTGGAAATACTGCGTGGACAATAGCATACCTCTCAAGATTTAGCTTATTCCTGATAATTCCCCTAAACTTTCTTCTTGTATTAGTGATTATTTCAATTTAAAACACCATTTCTGCTTTTGAACACCACTTCTTTGATACAAACAACAGATCACAGACTTAAAGCAGCTTTTAAGATCTACTGTCTGAGTATGACCTTTTCTAGACTAGTGCTGAAATAAAGACAAATTCTGAAAAAAAAAATCCTGGTGCAAATCTGGAAGGATAACATCTTTGACTGAATTAAGAACAGAAGGAGTACACACAGAGAAGTATTTCACTAACATAACATGAACACACTTACAAAGGCAAACAAAAGACCTACATAACACACTAGAAAGAAACAAAGGAGATAGAAAGAAAAGAAAAAACAAAACAAAAATAAAAAGCAAATAGGAGTGTACAGTCATGCAGTCACCTGACCTGATGGTGGTAATGTTAAAGGTCTTATCCTAGGAGATTTTTAGTTTAATATAACTGGTTAGTGATATAATCATGGTTTAAAACACAGGACAAGGGTACAGGTTGTGGAGCACCTGGTTAAGCGCACACATGACAATGTGCAAGGACCCGAGTTCAAGCTCCTTGTCTCCACCTGAAGGGGGGAAACTTCATGAGTGGTGAAGCAGGGCTGCAGGTGTCTGTGTCTCTCCCTTTCTTTCTCCCATCCCCTCTCAGTTTCTCTCTGTCTCTATCCAATAATGAATACATTTATATATATAAATTTATATAAATATAAATGTATATATAAATATTTATATTTATATGTATTTATATATACATATATATTTATATATATAACATGAGACTCCACATCTGCTCAGATGCATTTTTAAATAATTCTTTATTAATGTTTTGAATAATGATTGACAAGATTGTGATATAAGAGGGGTATAATTCCCATTACCAGAGTTCCATATCCCCTCTATTGCAAGTTCCCCGATTCTCTATCCTTCTGGGACTATGGGCTCAAGATCTTTATGGGGAGCAGAATGTGGAAGGTCTGGCTTCTGTAATTGCTTCTCCTCTGGACATGGGCATTGACAGGTAAAAATTTTTAAGATTATGCACAAGTGTCTGTGGCCTTAAAAAGCAAATGGATCATAAGCTCTCTCTCACAGAAACTGGTGTATATCTAGGTTATGGGACTTTGTTAGAAAGTGAACCACCTGAGATGAAATTAGAGTGTACTATAAAAGGAAAGGTCTCACCCGAGTAATGAAGCTGAAGGGTTGTCATTCCACACGTGAAGTCTCTGGACACAGTTTGGGGTAAAGCATGTTGAGGTGGCAATCATTGCGTTGGTTAGGTTGTGATCAGCGGATACAATATTATTTGGTATGGATTGGGAGACGCATATGGGAAAGTGGGCCTATCCAATGGTTCCAGGACTGGGGGAAGTAGGGGCTCTATAGTGGAGATGTGAGGTTCCTGCTGTCTTAGGGTTCAAAAAGACAATCGATAGTTAATGTTATCATCACATTATTTGGTAATTGGGTTAACTTTGAAAAGCCCTTTTGTTATGGTTTGCTGTACAGTATCTAGTATCTTGTATATAGCTGTGCTATTGGATGCTTCTAATCTACTTGGTCTAGGCTTTTGAGAGAGTCTGCATATCAAATACACAGCCTATATATTAAAAAGATTCAGTTTGTGTTTTGGGAAACTTTGAGACATACAACTGATTTCCCCCCTCTCATATTAATTAACTACTGATTTATATGTCTACATTTTGCTAGGAGTGTACATAAACACCATTCCCACCACCAAAAGACTGTGACCCATCCCTCCTACCCACTCCCAACCCCCCACTGGCCCAGGAAGCTGCATGTCTACCCCTCACCACAGGGTTTTTACTTTGGTGCCCTACTTACAATTTGATCAGGTCCTGTTTTTAGTTTCCCTTTCAGATCTTCTTACTCAACTTCTGTTGATGCGTGGGATCATCCCATACTCATCTTTTAAACTACTGCAAAATATATACCTGAAAGCAGAAGTACACTAGAGTTTGCAGTGAGTACCTCCCTAACACTTCCTCTCCACTATTCCAAGCTTTGGATCCATGATTGCTCAACAATTTGTTTGGCTTCGTATGTTAACTCTCTTTTCAATCACCAGGTTCCAGATGCCACCAGGATGCTGGCCAGGCTTCCCTGGATTGAAGACCCCACCAATGTGTCCTGGAGCTCAGCTTCCCCAGAGACACACCCTACTAGGGAAAGAGAGAGGCAGACTGGGAGTATGGACCGACCACTCAACGCCCATGTTCAGCGGGGAAGCAATTACAGAAGCCAGACCTTCTACCTTCTGCAACCCTCAATGACCTTGGGTCCATGCTCCCAGAGGGATAGAGAATGGGAAAGCTATCAGGGGAGGGGGTGGGTTATGGAGATTGGGTGGTGGGAATTGTGTGGAGTTGTACCCCTCCTACCTTATGGTTTTGTTCATTAATCCTTTCTTAAATAAAAAATTAAAAAAAAGCAAATGGATTAAATAAGTTGGTCCAAGTTGTTGCTCGTCCCGAGTATCTACCGCACTGCAAGTTAAACCACACATTCTATATTATTATTATCCTTATTACTTATTATTGCTATCAGAGTCATCCCTGGAGCTCAGTGCTTGCACAATGAATTCACTACTCCCAGAAGCCCCTTTTCCATTTACTTACTTACTTTTTTAATTTGTTAGGAGAAAGAAAAATTGAGAGGGGAGTGGGAGATAGAAAGGGAGAGAGAAAGAGAGACACCTGTAGTACTACTTCACCATCCATGAAGCTTCCCACTGCATTTGAGCATCTGGGGTTTGAACTTAGGTTCTTGAGTATGTTAATGTGTACATTTAGGGAATTGAGCAGTAGCGCAGCAGGTTAAGCACAAAACACAAGGACTGGCATAAAGATCCCAGTTCGAGTCCCCGGCTCCCCACCTACAGGGGAGTCACTTCACAAGTGGTGAAGCAGGTCTGCAGGTGTCTTTCTCTTCCCCTCTGTTTCCCCTCCTCTCTCCATTTCTCTCTGTCCTATCCAACAACAATGACATCAAGAACAATAATAATAACTACAGCAATAAAACAACAAGGGCAACAAAAAGGAAATAAATAAATATTAAAAATGTGTACATTTAACCTGGTGCACCACCTCCCGGCCCCCAAATTACACATTCTTAAGTCTTCAGTTTGGATATTATTATTAAACGAGTTAAATTGTTGTTGGTGGTTTTCTTTTTTAAAAAATAGTGACAATGTAGAAAAGTGTAGTGACGGAAAGAAAGGAAGCAATAACACACCCCACCCTCCATAGTGTTTCCCTTGACACTTAGCTGAGCCCACATGGCAATGAGTGTCAAGCTTAGAGCTTCATGTCATACCTGGAAATCGATTCTCACAGCACAAGATTGGTTTTCATGCCCAAAGAAATTCAGGAAAAACTACCTTAAATGTCAGAAACTATATGCAAAGTAAATGAGTAACTTAGATTATTAACAAGCATGATTTTATGTGAATCATTATTATGCCAGCGTGAGTTTATTATTTGAAGTCTCAAATAAGTTGACATGACTAGGTGATTGACATATAATCTTGTTTCTAATCAACTGGCAAGAGTCTAAAGAGAAGGGTGGCAGAAATTGGTGGCAGAATAAGGAAAGCGATAATTGTTATATAAGGTCAGTACAGAGGAGAAAAGATCAAGCAGATGACCTATAAAGATGCAAAACAAACAAAAACTGATACACCTTCTATCATTTTACTAGGGGAATGATTTATATGACAGTTGTTGAGACACGAGTACAATTTTCTATCTCTCTGTAGATGACATCTGCACATCACTCCCACTACCAGCAATCGTTGTGCACTGGGTCATACAATACTATTCCAGTTCCTTTTTATCTCTTCCAAAGAGTCCGTAGCTTTGCTGCAACAACCACTCCTAGTCCAACTTTCACCATCTGTTTTCTTTTTTAGATACTTCATAAACAAAATAGAAGCAGTGAGATGACTGGAGCTTAGAGACTAGGAAGAGGGTATTGAAATAGTGGTACATTTGCATGAAAAGCAAATGTAGAGGTAGAAACAAAACTTTCACTCTCAAATGGGAAACTACAGTTTAAAGAGACATGTTTCTGGTGGCCAGGTGGTGGCAAACCTACTTGAGTGCACATAGTATAAAGTGCGAGGACCCAGGTTCAAGCTCCAAGTCCTCACTTGCAGGGAGAAAGCTTCATGAGTGGTGATGCAATGCTGCCATTGTCTTTTTGTCTGGTTTCTTCTTCATCTCTACCTACCTCTCAATTTAAGGCTATCTCTATAATGAATTATTAAAGATCATTAAAAAATTAAAAAGTGCAATATGTTTTGAATTTTAAGAATACTTACTGAAGAGAAAATCAAGCATTGGCTGAAATAAGATGACACTGAAATAGTATGTCTTGTCACACATAAACAACACGAGAGCTAACCCCTTTTAAACGGTTGAAAAATGAAGACAAGCAAACATGACACATTAAAGTAAAAACACATTTCATTTTTGTTTATCTTTTTACTTGATAGGACAGAGGGAAATAGAGACACCTGCAGCCCTGATTCACAGCTGTTGAAGCTTATTCCATGCAGGCAGGGAGTACGGGCTTGAACCTGGGATTTTGCACATACCACAGCCCTTATCTCCAGCATGTTTAAATTTAGGATCGCTCTGAGCACTAAAATATTTTACTATAAAATTTTTTACTATATTCTCTGTTCTATTGACTGAAAAGATGTTCTTTCTCAGCTAAACTTGAAAATAAGAGAGTATCTTCCTGACCTTTTTTTTCAGCTGTCTTACCTTCCTCCCTTCTTCTCCATCCCTTCCTCCCTCCCTTGCTCCCTTCTTTCCTTCCTTCCTTCCTCCCTCCCTTCCTTCCTTCCTTCCTTCCTTCCTTCCTTCCTTCCTTCCTTCCTTCCTTCCTTCCTTCCTAGTCCTTCATTCTTTCTTTTTATACTGCACACACCAGGTTGAAAGGGCTGATCTGTGTTGATAACTATCCAAATGTTTAATCAATACAGCAATAGCAAGATGCATTCTGCCTGTGAAAGACCTTGGAAAGGCCTCACTTGCCTTATTTTCCACCCCCAAGTGGGACATCAGTAAGCTATTACATGGTCCCTGCATATCAATGTAGTAGAGCTTAGACAAATACAATGTTAATGGATAATTGTGGGTCACCTTGTCAAAATATGTTAAATGCCCCCTGAGTACATTTGTTTCTCTATTAAAAATGACAGTAAACTGCGACCTTGTTGATATCATACACGCTTTCAGGAAGCAAATATTATTATTCAATCTGTAACAGGCTTATTGATTTATGGGTCAAAAAATTCATTAGGACTAAATTATAAAGCACACCCTCAATGTTGACACAACCCAAGTAATTGTGTAACAAAGTGCTAAACAGTCTTACTTCCACTAGGCAAAACATTTTATGGACATTCATTCAGAACGCACAGAAACAGTTTGTAGCAGAATGATTCATAAGTGAGGCCTGTACTCCTGAATGCTTAGGACATCGACATAGCATGGAGTCAGGGAAAGTTCACTAGGTGACTAAGGTCTTTGGATTCTAGCCAAGAATATGCCATCTGTCAGCCAGCATGGTGGTACGTGCCGGAAGGCTAAGTCTTGGACTCCTGCCTCCCACTATGTCTATTCACAACACCATGAACACTCACGCGGATCCTCCACTGTTTCTGGTGCTGTTGGAGGACAGAGGCTTGCTTGTCATCTGGTGCTATGAGTCATAAGGAGACAAACTGTGGCACTTTGGTACTTGTAGATTCCAAGTGCGTCTCGGCAGCATGACACACATAATGGAAGGGGTTAGATTGGCAGTCATGTTTGAGGTTTTCTTTTTTGCTTTTCTGAAAAACATTTCTTTTGAGGATAGTAAAAAGAAGACTCGATAGCCAAGAATGCAGATTATGCAGGGAATGTCAGAATTTATTTGTCATTTTATCATTTGTTACTACTAAGCCTAAGATAATGCTAAGTTGAAATGGAGATAAAAATGACATAATTGGCCAAGTTTTTTCTTCACTACAAAACTCCTATTTTTTTTCCTTGAGAAATAATGCAAAAATATTTAAAAGTATAGGTTGTGTGCTAAGAGATGCATGCATATAGAAAGCATTATGCTACTTTAATGGGTCATGGAAAGAAAATATGTCCTACACACACGCAGAATGTGTAATAAAGGATAGTGTCATCTTTAAAAATGAAAGAAAATGGCATAAATAACTAAAATGGGAACACTCTTAACATGTCAGTGATTTTATTAGAGGAATAGTATCACTTTGTATACACATCTTCAAATTACCTCTGGGCACTGGAGTATAAAGTAACAATTTACACATTATAATGAAATAGAATAAGTGTCTCAATTTAAAATGTTTTCTATGTAGCGGAAATTTATTCTATCAGAGCACGGGGTAAAGTACTCTGTTTTTTCATACATAGAATTTGTTGGTATAGACATGCAGTTTGAGAAAGCAGGGATTAAGTGACTTTCTATTTAGTGATTTAATTTAATTTTTGTTGTAATAAACTGGTCTCCACATACTTCCGTTTGCATGTATCAGTAGTCTGAGTAGAAATGGACACATAGAACAGAATTATCCTTACAAGTCTAGACCTTTCAATGACTGTCAGATTATTCTTTGATATCTATCTTAGGCAAGGAAGGAGATGCTTAAAGTTGAAGGAAAACCTAGAAATACTCAGATTGAAATTCCTGGGGGTCAGGTGGTGGTGCAACTGGTTGAGCGCACATATTACAATGAGCAAGGACTGGGTTTGAGACACAGGTCCTCAACTGTAGGGGGAAAGTTTTCGAGTGGTTAAGGAGGGCTGTAGGTGTCTCTCTGTCTCTCTTTCTATCTCCCCTTTTCTCTTGATTTCTGGCTGCCTCTATCCAATTAATAAAGATAATAAAAAAAGGATAATTAAAAAAGTCCTTAGTCTCTCCAAAGTCACAGATGTCCAGTGACTCACTCAAGGTCACACAACCAGATGACGGTAAAATTAGGACAGATGAAAACATTGTTTTGGGGGCACCTTTATTATACCTTCTAAGGTAGTCACTCTCCACTAAGTCATCCTATGTTCTATGGAAGTAGGAGATTATTAACACTGCCATAACTACTTTTCCATCTTTACTTCCGGCTTAGGCTATGTGAGTTAACATCTATTGAGGAATTAATACCAACCTGGATTTATTATAAATATTTTATTTGTATCATTTAACTCTTCAAAGGAGGCCACTGTTTTAATTGATGCAGATCCTTTTCTCTTCTTCAGTCTATAGAAGAGATCATCAAAATTAGGATACTTCACAAGTAGCCCATGGCCCAGCCTGGTAAGGGAGGATCCTGGGATCTGGAATTTTGACTCAAGTTTCTGGCGTCAGAAACTGGTTTTTAAATCACTACATATATGAAATTTATTTTTCTCCAGTAGATGGTGTGTTTTCCTGAAGCTGATTCTACTGCTCCCTGGCACCATCAGTCAAAATTAGCAGAAAGGAAAAAAAACAAAAAACAAAAAAAACATCACTAAGAACACCTAGTTATCATTTATCTGCTAGCTGCAAAGCTGATGTGTAGGTTTAGAAGACTCCTGAATCATGCTGGTCTAATTACTATTGCCAAATGTTACCTTTTAAAGTAAAAACATGTAAGGCATTACTTGATTTAAAAAAAATAACTTTATTTATTTGTTGGGTAGAAACAGCCAGAAATTGAGAGGGGAGGGGAGATAGAGAACGAGAGAGACATTTGCCTCGCTATTGCATCACTCCTGAAGCTTCCTGCCTACAAGTGGAATCAGGGGCTTGAACCCAGGACCTTTTGTACTGTAGTGTATGTGCTTAACCAGGTGTGTCACCACTGGCCCCAAGCATTATTTGACTTTTTCACTCTCTTATAGTTTCAGCATTGTTTCAGACAGAGACTAAGTGACAGAGGGAGAGAAGGAAAGTTACCATAACATTGAAACCTCATTCAATGTGTTGAGGGTCAGACTCACACATGGGTTTTGCATATGCCAAAACAGGCACTCTTCCTAGGTTGTGAACTGTCTTGCTAGCTCAAGTCTGTCACTCTTACTTAAAAGTCTAATATAATTGTGTTATAATTGTATTAGTTATTTTATAGTAGTTTACAAGATTATAAGGATGTAGGTCTAAAACACACCCACTACCCAAATTCATTGTCCTTTAAATTGTTTTATTATCTTTATTTATTTATTGGAAAGAGATATCCAGAAATTGAAAGAGAAAAGAGGGGAATAGAGAGGGAGAGACAGAGAGACACCTGCAGCCCTGCTTCATTACTTGTGAAGCTTTCCCTATGCAGGTGGGGACCAGGGTCTTGAACCTGGGGTCTTTGCACAGTGTGATATGTATGCTCAACCAGGTGTGACACCACCTTACCCCATCACTTTCCTTCTTCGGCAGTGAAAACCACCGTGTTTTACAGTAAGTCATAGAGACAATTTGGCAACATTTTTTTTCAAGTTCAATATTTTCAATTTTCACATATGATTGAAAGCATCTGGTAAGGTGTCTTTTACCTTATTACTGACTTCACTAAGCCTCGTCACCTCTAGGTACCTCTATTTTGTCCTGAAAGATAAAATAGCATTTTTACTGCAGAGTAGTATTCCATTAAATATATAGTCCATAACTTCTGTATCTGGTCATTTATAGATGGACATTTAGCTGTTTCCACTTGTTTGTGAATGATGCAGTTATAAACACTGGGGTGTATATGACATTTAGAATTAGTGTTCTCATATCCTTTAGATTTCTGTTGAATCATAAGGTATTTTTCTTTTTATTTGTTTGAGGCCTCTTCATACTATTTTCTATAGGGATTTCTCTAGTTTGTATTTTCACTAATATTATACCAGAGTTCCTTTCTCCCCAGATCCCATCTAATATTTACCACTTCCTGTTTTATTGATGTAGACTATTCTCAAAGGTATAAGGTAGAATCTCAAAGTAATTTTTAATTTGAATTTTTCTAATGATAAATGAAGTATTTTTTCACATGTTTTTAGATTACTGGTATTTCTTCTTTAGAAAACTATTTGGGTTTTTTACTACTTTTGTGTGTGTGTGTGTGTGTGTGTTGTTAATCTGTGTGATTTCTTTATAAATATTTATCAGTTGCTGGTCAGATGTGTGATATGCAAATATCTTCATCTAATTGCTGGGTTGCTTGCCTATTTATACGTGTGTATTTTATTTTGATGTGTTGAAGCAGATTAGTTTGTTGTATTTGATTTTGTTTTAATTTCCCTTTCCCACAGGGTTGAGTCATCAATTATATCTTTGATGTTAAGGTTCTAAAAAGTTTCACCAATGTCATCTTAAAAAAACCATTTATTTATTATCATGAAAGAGAAAAGAGAGGAGAGAGAGGAGAAGAGAAGAGAAGAGAAGAGGAGGGGAGGGGAGGGGAGGGGAGGGGAGAGGAAGGGAGAGGAGGGGAGAGGAGGAGAGAGGAAGGGAGAGGAGAGGAGAGGAGAGGAGAGGAGAAGAGAGGAGAGGAGAGGAGAGGAGAAGAGAGGAGAGGAGAGGAGAGGAGAGGAGAGGAGAGGAGAGGAGAGGAGAGGAGAGGAGAGGAGAGGAGAGGAGAGGAGAGGAGAGAAGAGGAGAGGATAAAAGGGGAGAGGAGGGGAGGGGAGAGGAGAGGAGAGAAAGGGAGACAGAGAGGAAAAAAAGACAGAGAGATACCTGCAGCTCTGCTTTACTCATGAAGTTTCCCCCATAGGTGGAGACTATGGTTTGAACCTGGTACCTTGAGCACTATAACATGTACACTTAGCCAGGTGTGCTGCCACCTGCCCCCTCCTCTTCTTTTCTCATGAAAAAGCCATAGCTATTCATTCTTTTTTAGTTACATGTGGAGTTTTGGATAATTTGTTCAATTTCCTTGAAAAATGTCATTAGGATTTTGTTAGGAATTGTACTGAATCTTTAGATTGTTTTTGGTAGGATGGCCATTTTAATAATATTATTCTTCCAGTTGGTGAATAAGGGACATTCACCCATTTCTTTGTGCCATGATCTACAAAGTCTATTACAGTATTAAGTACTACAAATTACTATTGGCACTATAGAAGAATCTTTTCACTTTATATAATTTTAATTTTTGTAGATAAATATCTTCCTTAATTAATATGTTTAAATGTAATATATGAGATTATCCATATCTTAAAAGATATGGGAAATTTTGGTTTCCCATAATTTCTATGTGAATTAGCAATAACTCAGTTATTCTTAACCATTTAAGTCTTTTATGCTACTTCTTGTACATAAAGTTTGTGACTTTTTGAGAATCCTTATTAAAATAAAATAGCTTTAACTAATTTCATCTCTTTTAAATATCTGTAAAATAATAGTAGTGATATATATTGTATAATAAGATTTAAATTACTTATAAGCATCAACTATTATATAAAGCTGCATGAGTCCAATTACTTAAGATCAATATTTATAGCCCACGATATTCATAAACATAGTTGTTGACAGATATAACTATATAATTACCATTCTCTACTTTTTCTTGGTAGAAGACTCACAACGAAGAAACCAGCCTCTTTTTAGTATACATTTTCAAATTTGGTAATCATTTATTAGGCAGGAAAGATATGTACACTCTCTATTTTTAAAATATGGAAAGGTTATGTATTCTTGCTTCAATACAGATTTGAGTTAGGTCTTTGAAATCACTCTAATCATGGAAAGCGAATTTACTACTCAGAGGGAGATGAGAATTTCTACAAATTCAGCATAAGATGCAAAATCCTCTACCACTATTCTTTTTAATTAGTATATTTGATTTATGTGGGCAATGACTTCTAGGTGAAAGTTTCATGTAACACTGATGTTGAGTAAAGTTTAATTGTCTTTATAAATTCTGTGAGGGGGTTTTATTTATACTACTGACTTTCCCACATATGTTTTGTATAAGAGAAGTTATAGAACTACTTGTAAAATAATTTTGCAATTCTTGAGTTTTCTCCTTTCTCATTTTTTTCATAATAGGACAGCTAATTGTCATACTATGTCATTGCCTAAATAGAAACTTTGTATAGAATAAACATAAGAAAGTAATACTTTCAAATTACATTTATTTGATTTTTCAAGAAAATCACATGGTTTTACATCCTTAGTTTTCCTTGTCCTCATAATATTTTTCATCAGAAAGGGAAATTTATGCCTTGCGTTATATGACTGAGAGATTAGTTTAATAAGAATATGAATGGTTGGCAGCAGACATTGTCAAGAATACGTGACTCTCAGCTTTGGTATCTGTGTTCAATTAACCATACTTTCCCAGGAAAGGCCTGCATGGTGGAATCACTAACTTATAGTTACTTCAATATACAAGTGAAAAAGAAACAAGTGACTTCTTCACTGTATTCTGAACTTTTTCTGAAAGGCATACAAATGTATTCATTTATTGGATACAGACAGAGAGAAATCAAGAGGGAAGGGAGAAGATAAAGAGCGACAGATACAAGGAAACACCTGCAGCACCACTCCACTGCTCATAAAACTTTCTTTCTACAGGTGGGGACACAGGTTTGAACCTGGGTCCTTGTACATTGTACTATGTGTGTTTAACCAGGTGTACCACCACCCAGGCCCACTTTTCTTTATTTTTCTAAAGAATTAGCTAAAACTAAGCAATGAGGTGGGTAATGGTTCCCCTTAGGAGAAACTAGACAAGAGAGGAGAGGGATATTATTAAAATCTTTGTTTCACTCCCAGCTTCAAGTTTTTTGGTACAATGGAAATACCTTCTTTTCATTTTTTTTTTTCCTATGGCTCCGTTAATCCACAAATTTGTGGAAAGGAGTACAATTCTTTAGATTGCTTTTATCTTATAAGCACTCAATAAGGTGTATAGTTTGTAATAATTCTTTTAAATGCTGTATAGGCGTTACCTCAATTTTTTCATATTCTCCTTCACACTGTGTGTTTATCAGTCAGCAGAGTGAAAGATAATGTTGAGTTACCCTGTAAGGTGAGGCTTGTTTTGGTGGGAAAAAAATAATTTCAGTTAGAATCGTAGAAAATAAATGTAATGTTTTTAACATGGAAAAATAAAGCACAGAGTGTGATTTTCTGTGCAAAGACCATTTGCTCAGTAATATACCATGCCTATTTTCTCCTGTGTGTACAAAAGAACCCTACTTAGTTACATATTACAAGGTGCATAACTTCAAAAGAGATGGAGGTAGATGAAAAAGAGCTCTTCGGTACTCTACTGATTAAAATAAATGTGCTCATAAAAAAAGGCAGGAGAGTAAATTACTACATCCCCAGAATAGCAGTAACATATACACCAACAAGTTATTTTCGAGTTTGCCAGAGGAAATAATCTGCTATCAACAAGGGGTAATTGCCTGAGCAAACTCATCTTTACATCTCTCACACACTGTCACCTTGTATAAAAAAGGAGAAATGCAGTACATATCAATTCAGAAAATATTTTGTGAAATACTTTTCTAAAGATTTTTCCTTCTCCTAGGCAACTAAAAAAGACAGAGCATGAATACAGCTCAGAATAGATTTAATCGCTGCTTCTGCCTTATCATTGATTAGCGTCGGTGGAGCACACTACAGTTCCATGCCTCAGAGGCCTACATGCTAGACGAGAAAGGCTTCATTTAGATTAGTACAGATATTCCTACTGAGATTTTTACCTAAAACTGCCACAGGTGAAACGGGTTAGCTAAGAATCCCTCCAGGAATAAACACTGCTTTCATTAGGGAGAAATAAAAATGTAATGTGTATGTTTAATTTTACACAGAATAACATAGATAGGGGAAAAAGGAGGTGGAAGAAGGAAGGAGAGAGTGGTTAAATGGAAAAGAAGACGAGAAGTGTTTTTTGGAGAATATTATTTTGTATTGTATAGAAGACATGGGAAGATCTTAATTATAAAACAGATGCAGGGAGTCGGGCAGTAGCGCAGTGGGTTAAGCGCACGTGGTGCAAAGGATACTGGTTCAAGCCCCCAGCTCCCCACCTGTAGGGGAGTCACTTCACAAGCGATGAAGCAGGTCTGCAGGTGTCTATCTTTCTCTCCCACTCTCTGTCTTTTATTTCTCTCTGTCCTTTCCAACGACATCTACAACAATAAAACACTAAGGGCAACAAAAGGAAATAAATAAATATAAAAAATTTAAATAAATAAAACAGATGCAAATGTGTTACTTCAGTTCTGTCTTTGTCACATCCTATTGACTGGCAAGCAGAATTTTAATATCTGAGAAATAGTGCATGCGTTTAAGTTGCTAGAGATTCAGCGAGTCATTAGTTATAGCATAGAATCTATGTGTATTGGAAAGAGTCCAGAAACACAATTGACCCATAGCTTTTATTTTTCTTGGAGTACTTCTTTTGTTGAAAAAAAAAAAAAAAAACACCTTCAAGAGTCTTAAGCTTAATGTCTCTTGTCTCTTAGATGCAGTGATTTCTACTAACAAACAGTTATATGAACATGAGACCTGAGAAGTTGCATATTTTTGTATGACCTGCAACTGATGGCATTTTGACTGATTAAGATTAGGTTAAATAACAGAGTATTTAAAATACAAAGTGTGTCTTTTCCTTTATTTTTTGTTGAGGTCAATGGCTTTTAGTACAGTTTTTGCACATGGGTACAGTTTCTCATCTCGTCACATCTGCCAGGGGGAAGCTGCCTAAGTTGTGACATACGTATGCAGCTGTCTTTCTCCCGATCCCATCTTTCTCCCCTCTCAATGTTTCTTTCCTAGCAAATAAAAATAGAAAAACACTTAAAAAAATAATAATAATAAAGGAAAAATGCCTACAGGAAGCAATGGATTTGTAGTACCAATACTATAAATAATAATCCTAGTGACAATGAGAGAGAGAGGGAGAGAGAGAGAGAGAGAGAGCTTCCCACCCCCCAAGTACTGACTGGCTCTGGTGGTGCATGGGGGATGGAATCTGTGACTTCTAAGCTTCAGTCATGAGAGACTATGCATAACCATTATGCTATCTACCTTCACCCCGAGAGAGAGAGAGAGAGAGTAGTATTAAGTGATACATGACATGGAAGATTCTGAAATATCAAGGCTAGTGTGACTAAGATTATGATAGAGTTTCCGGACTTTTTCAGAACAGGGGCCTCATTCATGTGCAATTCCACCATTATGGCCACTATTTCAGTGATTTATAGAGACAGCACAGCACTAGAGTTCTCCCCAGTAACATAACGCCCCCATGTAGTACCAGGCCTCTTCCTCCCCTCTTCCCTCTTTTTCTCCCCTCTTCCCCCCTCTTCATACCATGTGCACTTAACCTGGCATGCCACCACCCAGCCACCAATGCTCAAATACTCCATTGACAATATTTTCTTCAAATGAAACCTCCCAGTACAACCTAGAGAATGAACTAGACACATAAATAAATAAATAAATAAATAAATAAATAAATAAATAACAAAGATCATCCTTCTTACATGGACCTCTAGTACCTCAGAGAAAAATTATACTTCTTTGAGAAGAGTTTGAAAAGCATTAGTCTTAACTTTTGTCATTTTTTTCACATTATTTGATAGTATTTTCCCCAAGTTTTCCTTTTCAATATGAAATACAGTATTTTTCAGTATGTAAACATCTGAGATTCTTGGGCCAGAAAGAAAACTCATCAGGTAGGGCATGTGCTTTGACGTGTGTCCGGCCCAGATTTGAGGCCTGGTACTACATGGGGGTGTTAGGTTACTCGAGGGAACTCTAGTGCTGTGCTGTCTCTATATATCACTGAAAAAATGGCCATAATTGGTGAAGCTGGTCTGCAGGTGTCTTTCCCCCCCCCCCTCTAGGGTTTCTGGGTCTCAGTGCCTCCACTATGAATCCACTGCTCCTGGAGACTATCCTTTTCCCTTTTGTTGCCCTTGTTTATCATTGTCGTTATTATTGTTGTTGGATAGGACAGAGGGAAATCAATTCCTAGCATAGGGTGATGTGGAAAGGGGTCAGTGGGATGCCATCCATCAGATTCGTCTGTATGGTCGGTACAGAAAGAGCTTGTGTAGAGAGCGCAGAGATGAGGTTCCAGTGACTGTACGTTGTATAACTGAGGAAGGTCTCGGCCTCTAGTGCATGTTTCCATAAAGAGGAGCGGTCAAGGATATCGTTCTATGTGAGTGTAAAGCGAAGGTTCCTAAGTAGTTCAGGAGTCAAGGTATGGGTATGTTTCTCTGGAGCTGTCAGTGTCATCGGTGTGTGTCCGATGGACAAACTTATTTGTTGTATTTCATGGATGAGATTTAAAAAAAATAAAGTGAAGAAGACTAAAGGTTGTCAGGATTAGTTTCGTAATGGTGCATGAATCAATTCGTATTCATGATCCCTATTTGTGCAGAAGAGGAGGAAGGAGCCATAGATCTGAGGGTAGTGTTCTGGTTGTCCATTCCACTTGTGGTCACATCAATGAGCAAAGTGATTCATCGAAGGTTGTTTTTTTTTTTTGCTTCTGGGGTGGGGGAAGGAAGAGGGAGGGGAGAGGGGGGAACTTACTCAAGGATTCAGATTTAAGCCCCCAATCTGCCTACCTGCAGGGAGGACACTTCACAAGAGGTGAAGCAGGTCTGCAGATGTCTTTCTCTCTACCTCTCTATCTTCGTCTCCCCACCTCTCTATCTTCATGTCCCCTCTTAGTTTTTATCCTATCCCAAAAATCGAAAAAGTGTATTCATGGTGCAGGCACCAAACCCCAGCAATGACCCTGGAGGCAAAAAAAAGAAAAAAAGTTTGAGCATAATTGGAGTAGGTCAGACTTTACTGTGTGTTTACTAAAGACTTGTGATATTTTTGACAGTGCTTCTGGGGAGGAGAGTATATGATATAAGATTACAGAATCAGATATATTTAAGGGTACTATAAAGAGGTATGCTGACTAAATCTTATATTTTGGTAACTTACACAATTAGCCTAGTGTCTTGTGAAAGCTAGCCATTAAAAGGAATAATGTACAGTAAATATAGAAATAGGTGGATGTAGAACGTGTACTTCTTAGATAAAGGCACAAGCGTGTTATCTGACTGCAATGGGCAATATAATGTAATGGTTCAAGTCTCATTTATTGTAGAGCTTTAATGTAAACAGTAGTATTGGCTCACCATTCAGAAAACAAAGATACAGATGATTTGTGACTACTCTCACAATCTAAAGATAAGCTCGGTGCTATTTGTGAACCTCTTCCAACTCTACATGCTTAAAAAAATGAGGCAAAAATGAAAGATAGATGATTCAAATCTAGAAGAAAAAGAATGCTGTCTCCTCTCATTCTATTCGCTTTCAAATGTTTTCTCAGCTTTAGACTAAAACATGAAACATAATTTGATAAGGAATTATAGTTTACAGTTCTCCACTTGATAATTAAGTTGCTTGGAAATAAACACTTTTAAAAAAGAAGCTGAAGTAAGTTTGTTTTATTGTTTCATATGACAGACTCACCCATACTGACTAACACTTAATTGAAAATACTTTTTAGGGAGTCGGGCGGTAGTGCAACGGGTTAAGCGCACATGGCGGGAAGTGCAAGGGCCAGTGTAAGAATCCTGGTTCGAGCCCTGGCTCCCCACCTGCAAGGGAGTCACCTCATAGGCGGTGAAGCAGGTCTGCAGGTTTCTGTCTTTCTCTCCCCCTCTTTGTTTTCTCTTCCTCTCTCCATTTCTCTCTGTCCTAACAATGATGACATCAATAACAACAAAAATAATAACTACAACAACAATTAATAAACAATGGCAACAAAAGAGAAAGTAAATGAATCTTAAAAATACTTTTTAATTACAGTGAATGATCTATTTTTTTCTTTATTCCTCACTGCCTGCCTTCCTGCCTGCTTTCCTTCCTTCCTTCCTTCCTTCCTTCCTTCCTTCCTTCCTTCCTTCCTTCCTTCCTTCCTTCCTTCCTCTTTTTTACCAGATCACTGCTCATATCTGGCTAATGGCAGTGTGGGGGATTGAACCTGGGACTTTGGAGCCTCAAGCCTGGCAGCCTCTTTGCATAACCATTATGTTATCACCTCACCCCCACCCTTATTATCTATTTCTTTTTTTACACAGTAACATCCAGGAGAGGCAGTTGAACTAAACTTCATCTTTATTTTACTCAGGTAATCTATTCCTAACTTGATCTATATTCAAGGAAAAGTCATGTGGATATACTAAAAATATTTACCTAAATGCATTTTTACAATATAAATCAAGTAGCTATTCCTCATAAAAGATGTAGAGTGAAGAGACACTTGTTCTCACTTGTGTGAAAGCTCAAGAAATTGAACATTGTGCTGGATATCCAAATGTTAAAATCCTAGCTTCGTGAATAGAAGTTGATGAATTTATAATTTTAATGTTCTGTAATTTTCAGATTTCGGGTCACCTTTAATTAATCTATAGTTATTCTTAGGAAAAATAATCCCTGTATTTTCTTCACTAGGCGGGATGCTGATACTTTGCATATGAGATTATATTTTATTATGCTGCTTTTATACTTGAAAACTCCAGCCTCTGGTCTTATGCTGAGAAATTTAGGTCAAGATATATTGACTTTTGCCTCTTGTTACGTGTGTTAATCAGCCTTAAAATAGTAGAAATTTATCCTGCTGACTACATGCTAGAGAGAAGTGCAGCCTGTATTCTTCTACCAGTCTAACCGAAATCTAGATCTAGATCTCAGAAAAATATAGGATGAGATTCTTTGCTTCATGCCTGCTCTTGTTAGAAGGGAAGTAAAAAAAAAAAAAAAAAAAAAAAAACCTGATCAATTAATTCTGCACTAATTCCCTCAAGACTCTACCCCTTGAGGGGGCGATAATATGAATACATTTTTACTTACTTGAAATAGGTTGTGCTTATATTACTGAACATTTTCCCATTTCGTGGACTCATTTAAAATATTTCTGTTGGCATAGCAACAGATTAGAAGATCACCACAGTTTTTTTTTCTTTTGCTTCATTCTCAAGAGAACAAAGTTTATATTTATTTTCACATTTAAATGTATCCTTTGTCCTCCTCTGTCAGACTGTGTTGTGCAACTAATTAACTTTCCCTTTTATAACTCTTAGATTTTCCTTTTTTTTTTTTTATTGGATAGAGACAGCCGGAATTCAAGAAGGACAAGGGAGACAGAAAGGGAGCGAGACAGAGAGACACCTGCAGCCCTGCTTCACCACTCACAAAGCTTTCTCCCTGCAGGTGGGGGCTGGGAGCTTGAACCCTGGTCCTTGCTCATTGTAACATGTGCACTCAACCAGGTGAGCCACCACCCAGCCCCTACTCTTAGACTTTCAACCCTATAGTGTGTATTTGTAATTCAACACTCTCATGCTGAAGTAGCAGTGGTTTTAAAGTGTTCACTAGGGGAGCTACTAGGCCACGCTCTTGTTATGAAATGTTTGTATGTAAACCACTAAACAAACACTTTTAGTTTCTGAGCTGAATTTGAAAACTTTCATTAGAATATTACCTAACTATTCTTTGCCTCTTCTATGACAAATGGCACTTATAAATGTAGAGGTCCAATTAATGTTTTGGGAAAATACCTAGGATATAATGCTAAAATGCAGTAGTTTATTTTCTATACTCTTTCAATAAATCAAAGTTTGAAAATGCATAGTACAGCAAGCACAACTCTGTGAGATCTCATCAACACTGTCAGGGAAATATTGTTCCCTGTCTAGGAAGCCAATGGGATACATTTAATACAAAGAGTTTCAACTTTGGCTGCACATTGGAAATATCTGTGGAACTTTTAAAATTGTCCAGTTCTCCACATTCTTCCCAATACCATTTTAATTCTTCTAGAGTGGGTTTGAAAAAAAAATGATATATTTTAATGCTTTCCTGGTTAATAATATAGTTAACCAAAGTTGAGAACTAAAAGTTTCAAACAAGAGAGTCAATGTGGAAAATAATATACTCTGATTCTCATCATCTGCAGAAGACTGGAAGACAAGGAAGACTGGGCAGGAAATGTTGTTGAAGACAGAAAAACAAAAGGCACACATATAACCAAGCACAAGGGTCCGGGTTCAAATCCCCACTCTCCACCTGGAAGGTGTCCGTTTCAGAAGTGGTGAAGCAGGTCTGCAGGTGTCTGTCTCCCTCTCCCTTTCTCTGTCTTCCTGTGCTCACTCAATTTATCTCTTATTTATCTAACAAAAAATAGAAAGAAAAAAATATGGCTGCCAGGAGCAGTGGATTCTAGTGCCAGTACCCAGCTCCAGCGATAACCCTGGTGGCAATAAAATAAGTAAAAGGAAAGAAAAGAAAAAGAAAAACTAAGAAATAAGAATAATGTGTCATTTATACTTTATCAATATTTTTAAATGAGGGGCTGAGTTACTTTTGACTTCAGTTGCACTTTTGTGCTTTTTTTTTTTTAATTTATTTATTTATAAAATGAAAACACTGACAAGACCATAGGATAAGAGGTGTACAATTCCCACTACCAGAACTCTGTATCCCATTCCATCCCCTGATAGCTTTCCTGCTGTTTATGCCTCTGTGAGTATGGACCCAAGGTCATTGTGGGGTGCAGAAGGTAGAAGGTCTGGCTTCTGTAACTTCTTCCTTGCTGAACATGGATCTTGACATGCTGATCCATGCTCCCAGCCTGCCTCTCTCTTTCCCTAGTAGGGCAGGGCTCTGAGGAAGCAGGGCTCCAGGACACATTGGTGGGGTTGTCTGCCTAGGGAAGTCCCGTTGGCATTATGGTAGCATCTGGAACCTGGTGACTGAACTTCCCAGTTTTGAAGCAGCCTCCTTGCAGAGCTTAGGCCATGTGTTGTTTCTGAGTTGCCAACCCTTTTTTTTTTTTCTTTTTTAAAAATCGGATTAGGTATAAGTGTCCTGTTTGGGGCTTGGAGAGAAATTGCAGCAGTAGAGCACAGGACATGCAGATATGATTCACAGTATTGTTGCATGATACACAATGTCATTGCACTTGTTTCTCTTTTCTCCATTTCATGTTTTGTTTCCCCCTTACAAAAAATATGAGCTGTCCATTGGTGTGGGAATTCTATTCTGTTAATTCTATTCTGCTCGTCTATGTGTCTGTGTCTGTTTTTACCAGGGAGTTTTGATTACAATATACCTATAGTATAAGTAGAGGTCAGGAATTGTGATGCTTCCAGACTGGTTCTTTTTGTCTGGAGATTGCTTTGGCAATCATAGGTATTTTCTTATTCCAAATGAACTGTTATATAGTTTTTATTCTATTTCCTTAAATAAATTTAGAAGACCTTGATTTGGGTTACATTCAATCTGCATATGGCTGTGGATAAGATGACCATTTTGATTATGTTAATTCTTTCAATCCATAAACAAGGTGTGTTTTTCTATTTCTTTGATTCTTTTTTATTTTATTGAATAGTAATTCATAATTTTCTGTGTGCAGATCTTTTACCTTTGCTAAGTTTATTCCTAGATAATTGATTGTTTTGTTGCAATAGTAAAAGGGAGTGATTCTGAATTACTTTAAGCTTAATATTTGCATAGTTTTTTTTTAGAACATTTCTCAGTTCTGGTTTATGGTGGTGTGGGGGATTAAACTTGGAACCTCAGGTCCTCAGTACTGAGAGTCTGTTTGCATAACCTTTATGCTATTTGTACTGCTTCTTTGATTTTTGTATGTTGATTTTTTTGGCCTACCACCTTACCACATTGCTTAATAATTTTGAGGCATTTCTTCTGGGTTCTCTTAATATTTATATATACTATTATTTATTATGAAAATAAGTCATTCATCTTTTTATCAGATTTTTTTTTTTACTTTGTAGTAACCATTTGCTTGAATTCAATAGGTTTCACATATGTCATTATTTCCACCCAGGGTAAGACTTTCCTGCTGTTGTAGTGTACTGTTGACATTGTCTGTATTTTTTTTTAAATTTTGTTATTTATTTAAAAAAGGAGACATTAACAAAACCAGAGGATAAGAGGGGTACAACTCCACACAATTCCCACCACCAGATCTCCATATCCCATCACCTCCCCTGATAGCTTTCCTATTCTTTATTCCTCTGGGAGTATAGTCATTGTGGGATGCAGAAGGTTGAACTTCTGGCTTCTGTAATTGCTTCCCTGCTAAACATAGGCATGGCAAGTAGATCCATACTTCCAGCCTGCCTCTCTCTTTCCCTAGTAGGGTGGGGCTCTGGGGGAGTGGAGCTCCAGGACACATTGGTAGGGTCGTCTGTCCAGGGAAGTCTGGTCAGCATCTGGAACCTGGTGGCTGAACAACATTGAGATACCACCTCACCCCTGTGAGAATGGCACACATCAAAAAGGACAGCAGTAACAAATGCTGGAGAGGTTGTGGGGACAGAGGAACCCTTCTACATTGTCTGTATTTTGCCACCAGTGATATATCACAGGACTCTTCTCACTTTCTTACAGTCTCTGTATGATTATTAAAAACATTCTATTTTACATTATTTATAAGCTAAACTGACAAAGTTTCATGAATGCTGATCGACGACATAATACTTACGTTTAATAATTAAAATAATAGCAACAGTTAGAATATCAGTTTCCATGTGCAGATTCTCCTGTTACTACAGATCAATTCAAAGAGGACCACGGGGTAGCTGTATGTGAAGCAGGGTGTGTTATGGCAAGAGGATCTGGTAAACCCCAAGTTTTACGCTGAGATGTAAACATGCCACATATTATGTTCCTGGTAGTGATATCTACTTATTATCTAAGCCATACCTGGATTAATTTTTTAATTAATTTTTTTAATTTAATTTTTTATCTTTATTTATTGGATAGAGACAGTCAGAAATCGAGAGGGAAGGGGGAGATAGAGAGGGAGAGAGACAGAGAAACACCTGCAGCACTGCTTCACCACTTGTGAAGCTTTCCCCCTGCAGGTGGGGACCTGGCTTAATTTTTTAATTTTGTTGTATTATCTTTATTTATTGGATAAAGACAGCCAGAAATTGAGAGGGAAGTAAGTGATAGAAAGGAGAGAGAGAGAGAGAGAGAGAGAGAGAGAGAGAGAGAGAGAGAGAGAGGGACCTGCACCACTGCTTCACCACTTGCAAAGCTTTCTCCCTTCAGGTGGGGACAGGGGGCTAGAACCTGAGTACTAGCACATTGTAACATGTGCGTTCAACCAGGTGTGCCACCACCTGGATGCAGTAAAAATATTTATTATTAGAATCATCTTTAATTATTGAATAGAGATAGTAGAAATTGAGAGGGTAGGAGAAAGAGAGAGGGGGAGAGGAGAGGTAAAGAGAAGAGGAGAGAGAGAGAGAGAGAGAGAGAGAGAACAAAGCTTTGCCCCTGCAGGTAGGGACCAGGAACTTGAACCTGAGTTCTTGCACATTGTAAAATGTGTGTTCAACCAAGTGTGCTATAACCTGCCCCCTTAATTTCTTTTACAACGGAGACAAGTCTGTATTCTGTGATTCTTTAACAAATGAGCTTTCATTAAAAAGATTGTCTAGAACAAAGTGCCATCAGTGACTTACAGCATGTACAGAAACTCAGAACCTCACCAAAATTTGTCTCTAGCACTATCTTCCATGGCACACTTTCTGAAGCAACCACTGAGAATGTCAACTCTTACTTCTCTGACTTACATATAAATTAGAGATCTAGTCTTATAACAAACTATTACTAAGAATAAATTTAAAAAAGAAACAGTTGAATTTAATATTAAGGATTTTTTTTCTTTATTTTAGATTGACAGAGGCAGACACATACACAAAGAGGGAGGGAGAGGGAGAGGGAGGGAGGGGGGAGGGAGAGAGAGATGAAAGAGAGAGAGAGAGATGAGAGCACTAAAGCATCATTTAATGTGGTGAAGGTCCTGCTCAAAGCCAAGTTGCACACATGGCAAAGAGGCACGCTAAGTCAGCTATTATTTTAGCTCTAATTTGAGGAATTACAAGTATTGTATAGATAAAAGAAGTAAGAGTTTTCTGGGCAGAGGAACAGACAAAGATCACATTGAGGAACTGGAGAACAAATTGTAATAAGGTCAAGGACAAACTATGTTGAAAGATGCCAAAGGAGACTTTGTGATTGGTTCAGAGACCCAGGAGAATAGCTCCAATGAAGCTATAGATAAAATTTTTTGTTTCTTTTCTATTCCCTAGTACTCTGACCAGTAAATGTTCAATCAATACATATATCATGAAAATAATGACTGTTGTATTTATTAATCACTTTGATGTCAGGCACTTTATGTGTACCAATTAATATAAATTCATCAATTCTGGAAACTTTCCTGTAGTGAAATTATAACCATTTTAGTAAGGAAGGAATAACTAGCTGTGTGGCAAATCTCATACTGGAAACTGACTACTAGTTTTTAATTCTTAATCACAAAAGGCAATGATGTATTTTAGGAGGACTAAGGGAGTGAGTGAGTGAATGAATGAATGGATGAATGGATGAATGAATGAGTGAAACCTCTTAGATTTGCTGGACTAAAATGGGAAGGTTTTTTTTTTTTTTTGCTGTTGTACATTAGTTTGGTGACTTCTTGCTCGTGGCGAGTACTCATTAAGAACCAAATAAGAACTCCTGTTTTCTATGCACTTAAGTACCAGACAATATGTAAAAACTATACATACATTATTTTAGTTGTTTTATATACCCATAAACAAAATCATTCTATGGACTCATTAAGATGGGGGGCTTTATCTTATTCCTTTATGTACAAACACTGCTTGGCTATTGTTTGTCTCCTGTAAATTTATTTTTCCTTTTCTGTCCATCTATTCCATATTTAAGTGCAGTTTTAACTGCTTAAGTGCTGAGAGGAGGAGTAGGTGACCTTTTAAGAACTTCCAGGAGCTGTAATTCTGAATGTCCAATCAAACTGCTCTTAACTCAAACTATATTTTAGTGTGAAGCAGCAGGCTCAGCTAATTGAAAGGTTGTCCTTAAATTCAAAAAAAGGCTGATGCTGAAAGTTGCTTATAATTTTCAGCCAAAAGTACATTCTCTAAAATGTGCTTTCACATGCCTAATGAAGTTGTTTACTCTGATACTCTGTCTGCATTGAAAGGAGTCGGAAGTATATATTTTTAAAGAGGAGTTATTGTTGTAAGCCTTTTATGGTTATTTATATGAGTTCTAATCCACCTGAAATGATTCTATCCTCAGGCATGCCTCAGGCCAAAACAATGTGAGGGGAGCTAGCATTGACCACAATCCCTAGTTCTCTGTATAATTCTATTTATAAATCTAGCATCATAAAAAGAGGTTTAAAAATATTGGGGTTAAAATTATGTGCAATAAAATAAATTCTAAACATATAACAGGACATTTTAAAAAAGCGATTGTCAAAATCTAATTGAATCACCCATAGTAAAATATATGTAATATATATTACTTATAAAACTCTTGATTTCATTTAACAACATCCAGTACATTCACATTAAAAAATGTCAAAAGGCACTAACTAGAATTTACAGACATGAGTAAAATGTGTAATTATAAAGTAGACTTAAGATATTCTAGTTGGTAAATGAGGCTGTGAAAGTGTCTTTTATTGAAGAGGTATATTAATGACTATATTAGTACTTGACTAATATTTTATGAAACTTAGTCTGTTAGTATGTGAAATGCTCCATACATTATCCTATATGATAGTTTTTTTTTTAAAAAAAGTTTCAATGACAATTTTATGCCCTGCTAGTGAATTACAGTCTGCTAATACTGAGTATATATTAGAATAATTAAAAATACAATATATATGGCTAATGATAATTAAGAGGAATCCTTGAAGCTTGCAATTTTTTTCATCAGAATATTCTATGCAGAGTTGGATGGATGTGTGCTAGCTGACTGAGTGGAAAGTTTTAAACTGTATCTCAATCTTCATTTACATATGACAGAGAGAACAAGAGAAACTCAGTGTCTATCAATATTTACTTTGAGAGAAGTTTCAGTTTGAATGTGATAAAGCACACATATAATAACTTTTGCTTGCACAATAAATTCGCATAGAAATAGAAGAAGAAGTTATGTTGAAGTTGTATTCTTTCTGCAGTCCTCCATAGGAGATAACTCCATCTCCTTTCATTTTCTGTGTGAGATTTTGTTCCACGATTTAGCTTTTACTTAGCTTCTTTGTTCTCTTGTTGCAACTGCTGTGAATGGAGAGTCTACACCTTCTATCATATCTTCAGCCTTCAGAATTTCAGAACACTGGCACTTCTTTCTAGTGTGTCAATTTAACTGTATACTTGGGTTATCACTTCAGATTATATAGTGTCTGAAACTGCACTTACCGTCCCTAACATTTCTAGAAAGTCATCTGTACTTATCAATAACTCCCGAGCAATTGTTTACACCAGAATGCCTATTTCTTTCAGAATGATCACTTTTTTTCCCCCAACACCCATGCCTAACAATGTCCGTATCATCTTTGCCCATTCAATAAATGTTAGTGTCATGAGTACCTAATACTGTTGTAAGTGCTGGCTATAACAGATGGAGAAATCCAACTTCCTACTCTCAGAAGACTGGTACATTTCATTCTATGTGCCTTGAGCCATATTACACTCCAGTGTGACACTATGTGAACATGAGTGAAGTGTTGCAAAGGCCCTGGGCCTATACTTACTTGAATGATTTCATAAGAAAGAATCCCTGAAGAATCTGGATTTATAGGTGTCTTGAAGGCTAGAATTCTCAGAATGGAGAAGGGAATAGGAGACTTTGCAGGCAGAACAACTTACATTAAAAAATTAACTTTTTTTCTACAATTCCTCTCAGTTTTTTGTCTCCTCCTTTATACACTGCTAAAGCCTAATGTGTTTTAATACACTCATGGTTTCCCTCAGAATCTTTTAATGTTCTGACACTAGTTTTAGTCTTATTTTAACTGATACAACATGACAGCTATTTACATTCTTAAATGTCTTATTGGAATAAAATTCAAAAATTCTAACCTGAGAATCAATGTCTTTATAGACTGCCACTAATCCTCAAATGTAATTTTATTCCCTACCATTAAGACGGAATGTATAATAAACAATAAAGAAAGCTAAATAAATTTATATGTTTCTCAAAAAGGACCAACATGCTATTTTCTAACGTTCCTGTGGGGGTAAGTTGTTCCTATGGGGGTGAATTCAAATCCTGACTGGTGTTTCCATAAATTAAATGAGATATCATTCATAAGAGTATTGTGTATGTGCTTTTTGGTCAAGGATCTTTTAAGGACACTAGATAAATTACATTCTAATAAGTCCTAGGCTCCCTGGAATTTGTATTATCGGTTAATAAATGTGAACTCTTTTGATCATGAAAGTTTCATGAAGAAAGTTGAACAGGATAACCTTAAAGAGAGATTGCGAATGGGAGTGGTAAGAAAGATGGTCTGGGTTGGAAGGGTCATGAACTGAGTAATAGAAGTACTGAGAATGATAGAATTTTTCTAGAAATAGGAGTTTAGGATACTAGTAGGAGAATTAAGTGAGTCAACACTTCTAGGCATATAGAAAGCCCTAGGGAATCTTAGCAATTAATAGCATCTTTGTTCTTAGCTTCTCTCCATTGTAACCATGCTAATATACTTTGGACTGTGTATCCTCCTCTCTGCATCTTGTAACCTCTTCAAGGTATGGTTTTGTTAGGTTCGGTAATCCAAGAAATTCACCAAGAGAGACCAGAGTGATGTAAAGACAAAGAGCCTTTATTTCTAGCCCGGCATGGGGCTAGGGCCGAGACCACACAGCTGTTCTAGGTGTTCCACCACGAACCCCAGCACAGGAGGAGATATATAGGGTATGGGTTACATAGCATACATGACAAGCTTAGCCTTGTGGTCATCTTCTTTACACATCTGGGGGATATGTGGGGAAATCTTTAACAGTCTCTATCTCTCCGGAGATGCCTTGGAAATGCTTAATGGTCTCTATCTCTCCGAGATGCCTTGGCTCTATCTCTCCAGAGATGCCTTGGAAATGCTCAGCTTATCCTTGTTCCTGTTGACTCAGGGCCATGGGTTCAATTTCCAGTAATGGTCCTGAATTCCAGGACCTGTTCTTCTGAAACTGGGGCCTATCTCATTTCTGCAGTTTTTGGAGCCTGTCATGGAGTTACTGCAGTCTGCACCCTTCAGTTTAATCTGTGTCCTTCTTAGCCCTGCCTCCTTATGCCCCTACATTGTTTCTTCAGACAGTAGGAATCAACAACTCTCTCACTTAAAAGTATTTGAGAGAGAGAGAGAAAGTAGGGAGCAGGTGGCTATGTAGACAGTTGAGTGTAAATGTTACCATGCATAAGGACCCAGGTTCAAGAGCCTGGTCCCTGACTTACAGGGGGGAACCTTCATGAGTGGTGCAGCATTGCTAAGGTGTGTCTCTTTTTCTCTCCCTCCCTATCTACCCCTTTCCCCTAGGCTTCTCTCTGTTTCTATCTACCAAATAATTAAAGAAAGAGAGAAAGAAAAAAACATTAAAAATAACTACTAATAAAAATTACTTGAAAGTACGTGGCATTAAATTGTGTACAGTCTTGGACCGTCTTCATATTATGTATATTTGGGAGAGAACAGCCCATTCAAATATTCATTTTTCCAAGTAGAACATAATTTATCCAAGAACAAGAAAAAAAATCTATTCTTAGGACTTAAAAAAAGAGAATGTATATTTATGCCAAAAGGATTTTATAGATACGGAAAAGTTAACAAAATACAATTTTAAGCCCTTAATCTGGAAAGAAAATTTCAACACATGGAATTTTGTGACTCAGAAACCCATAGGTAGGTATGGGAAATTCTGATCAATATTTACATCTTCAAAGTTCAAGAATATAAATTCCCACAAAATAATCTAGATTATTGACTTTGTGTGGAACTATTTCCCATTTTCCAGACCATCAAACAAATAATATTTGATATTCTTAGTAAGCGATTGTCTAACAATAAAAAGAATGCGATGCATAGTGTGCTGTGTGCGAGTGATATTTACATTCCTAATTAAAATTTCTGTGTATTTAAAAACATATACAAGGAAGAGAATGGGAGTTTAAATCTGTGAATTACTGCTTTGCTGAATGTAGTAGAAACAGAAAAAAGAAAAAAAAGGCAGCCGCCGCATTTTATGTCTACAGCTCTCATCTAGATGAAGCTAAGGTGTCTGGTTCATTTCCCAAATTGGGTAATTGTAGTCATGAAGAAATGGTGTTTTTTCTCCCTGATCAGGGAGTCAATAACATTATCTTTGTATACAAAGCACAGCCCATAAATGCTAAAGTTTCTCTGTTTATTTTTCTGTGTAATGCTCTTTATGAGAAATAAACTGCTAGCCACCAGAGCAGGAAAGCACAGTATTAGCTCTTCGTACACATAGTCAAGGATGTATGAATTCAGTATTCCAGGCAACCTTCTCATGTAGTCTTCTTCCAGTAGGTGTCTAGATCTTTCCCTTTCATGTCACCTTCATCTTTGTTAACAAACACAAATGCAGAACCAGTACAAGTTTATGGTGAAAAATATTTAAGAAACCACTGAGTTGCATAAAAATGTTCTGTGAACACTGGCCACTTTACACAATATACTCTAGGAGGTACATCTATTTTTATGATTACCTAAATCCTTTTAGAGATTTAACTATAAATATTTATCCACGTTTTTATCATTTATTATTATGTATATTGTCTTCAGTTTTTGATATATGATGCAATAATGAATGGAGCTTGCAGTTTCACATAATGTGATTTTTTTCCCCTTGATTTCATATGTTCCTACTTCAATTATGTAAAATCATGAATGTACACATATATTAAGCATTGCTCCTATGTCAACCACTAACTATTCTACTGCTAGCATAAATCAGAAGCTCATATAATTCAATTGTATAGCTACTAATCAGTGACTTATTTATTTATTCACTCTAGGATTTGACTACTCTAGACTACTCTTTCAGACAGAAAGATAGAGACAGTGACATAGTACATAAAGCATTGAACTCTCAAGCATGAGGTCCCAAGTTCTATCCTCAGCAGCACACGTACCAGAGTGATGTCTGTTTTTTTTTTTTTCTATTCTCCTCCAATCTTCTTCATGAATAAATAGATAAAATCTTAATAAAAAAAAGAAGAAAGATAGTGACAAAGGTCATGGTAGAGGGAAACAACCTAGCACTGGCTCTCCCTCTGCTGCAGTGAGGTCTGGGATCTAACCTGGGTCACATACTTGGTAAAGCTGGTACCCTCTCAGGTGAGATTGTTTTGCCAGCTCCAATCAGTGATTTTTCATTTTTTTAAAAGGATTTTTAAAAATATTTTATTTATTTATTCCCTTTTGTTGTCCTTGTTGTTTTTTTATTGTTGTAGTTATTATTGTTGTCATTGTTGTTGGATAGGACAGAGAGAAATGGAGAGAGGAGGGGAAGACAGAGGGAGGGAGAGAAAGACAGACACCTGCAGACCTGCTTCACCACTTGTGAGGCGACTCCCCTGCATGTGGGGAGCCGGGGCTCGAACCAGGATCCTTGCTCCGGTCCTTGTTCTTAGCGCCACCTGCGCTTAACCCTCTGCGCTACAGCCCGACTCCCGATTTTTCATTTTTATGAGTTGATTATTAATAATATATTTTTATTATGTTATTGTAGGGGTAATGCTTTTAGGTTCCATTGTTGGCATTTGAGTGCAGTTTCTCATCTCCCCGTAATAGCTATCTGAAGAACACTCTTGTCTTCAGCTTGGGTCTTTTCTAATCATTCTGAACCTAGAGAGAGTTATTTTGGGGCTTGGCACCGGCTTGACAATTCCACTGCCCCTGGTGTCACTGTTACATTGCTTTCCTTTTTTTTTTTTTTTTAATTGAGACAGAGAAATTGAGGAGGATGGGAGAGATAAAGAGGGAGAAAGAAAGAGTGGCACCTGTAGCACTGATTCGCTGCTTGTGAAGCTTCCTTCTGTGCAGATAGGGGCCAGGGGCTTAAACTTGGTTCCTTGTGTTTGGTAATATGTGTACTCTACCAGGTGAGCATCCACTTATCCTCCAATTAGTGTTATTATTATTTTTTAATGAAATACTTGGGACCAGGTGTCTTTTCTTTTTCTTTTTTTTTAGTATTTATTTTATTTATTTATTCCCTTTTGTTGCCCTTGTTGTTTTATTGTTTTAGTTATTATTGTTGTAGTCGTTGTTGGATAGGACAGAGAGAAATGGAGAGAGGAGGGGAAGACAGAGAGGGGGAGGGAAAGATAGACACCTGCAGACCTGCTTCACCGCCTGTGTAGCGACTCCCCTGCAGGTGGGGAGCCGGGGTTCGAACCGGGATCCTTATGCCGGTCCTTGTGCTTTGCGCCACCTGCGCTTAACCCGCTGCGCTACAGCCCGACTCCCTCCAGGTGTGTTTTCATAACAAACATTTTTTTTTTTAACATTTGAGAGGTACAGTTCTCATGGGTTATATGCATTGCCGGTGTTTTGAAGTCTATCGCCAAAACAAAGGGTATAAAAGTTCACATAAGCACAATATAATCTCAGGTAACTTGATCCAGATTTTGAATTTTTAAATCAATTTATAAAACTATCCAGTTTCTGAGTTTTAGAATTGTGGGAAAAGAATTGTGAATCTATAGTACTACAACAATGCATTTGAAGTGCAGACCTATGTTTAGAGTCAAATGATCAAACTAAATGCACTTTACATTTTATTTTTTTAATTATGTTTATTTATTGAATAGAGACACCCAGAAATGGAGAGGGAAAAGGGAGACAGAGAGACACCTGCAGCCCTGCTTCACCAATTGGAAAGCTTGGCCCTGGCAGGTGGACACGATGGGGGGGTGGTTTCGAATGTGGGTCCTTGTGCATTGTAACATGTGCAGTCAACCAGGTGTGCCACCACCCGGCCCTACTTTCTTATATATATATATATATTTTTCCCAGATTTTGGAGCTACCCTCTTCCCTGACCCAGATTTCTAGTCCTATTTCCAACTCTGACACCATCTACCTGCTAATACCTTTGGCCCACCTGCATGTTAGCTGTCAGGCTCAGGGAAAAATTAATAAAGTCATGGACCCCTTGGAATATACTTAAAATAGACCTACTAACTTTTTCCAAAATGGAAACCCCAAATCTCATCTGTTATATTCTTGCCTTTAGGTTCCAGATTATTAAACATTTTTTTTTTCTTCCTTATATCATAATGCTTTTTCAGACACCAAGTTGCAGATGCTACTATGACACCAACCTGACTTCCCTGGGCAGATGACTTACCAATGTACCCTGAAACCCCATCTCTCTGGAGCCCTGCCCCACTAGAGAAAGATAGAAACAGGATTCAAGTACAGATAGACCTGTCAACACCCATGTTCAGCAGGGAAGCAATTACAGAAGCCAGACCTTCCACCTTTTGTACCCCATAATGATCCAGGGTCCATATTGTTAGAAGCAGTAGTTTTAAGGAATGTTAGAAGTAGTTTTAAAAGTTCTCTTTCATACAGTTGTTTGTTGAGTGCTTTTAGTATAAGTTGTTTGTGGTGTGAGATGGAAAATTCCTTGCCCTTTCCCCCTTGGAAAACAGGACCTAATCAGTAAAGGCCATCAGTTGTTTTGCAGGTTGCTTGAAGGACCATGCATAGGGCAAGCCGTATCAGGGCCTTTGCACAGGGCTTGAGGAATGCTGTTTTCCCGGGTTGGTGCAGCAGAAGGCCGGATGGTTACAGCAGATGGCAGGAAGATGTGGTGACCCTACCTAGCTAGATTCTATTGGTTGTGTGACTTTGCAATGTTTGAAACTAGCCCATGCTTTGCTTTGAATGGATCATGCTTTCGTTAAGTTTGAAATGATTGGGTTTTTGTGTTCTCTATAGCCTGTTATTGGCTGTAGGTTGATAAGGTGATGTGTTTCCCCTCCCTTAATGTATTCAAAAACCCTATAAATTGTATGATTTGAGCCCTGTTCGGGGTCGAGCTTGGTGGACTGCTGCCAGTCACCATCTCGGCCCGGATTGCAATTCGTGAATAAACATCTTTGCTTCCTTGCAGTGGATGGTGGTTAATTCTCACTCTGTAACACATATTCCCACAGAGATAAAGAATAGGAAAGCTTCCAGTGGAGGGGATGGGATATGGAACTCTGGTGGCGGTAAATGTGTGGAATTTTACCCCTGTCTCCTATAGTTATGTTGATATTTTTTATTTTATGAATTAAATTAAAATATTTATTTATTTATTTATTTTTACCATAGCACTGCTCAGCTCTGGTCTATAGTGGTGCTCGGGATTGCACCTGGGACTTTGAAGCCTCAGGCATTAGAATCTCTTTGCATAACCTTTATGCTATCTACTCCAGCCCAATTTACATTCCCACAGGTCAATAGATATGGTTAAATATTACTGCAGGGGAAAATATTCTTGCTACCACTTTTCCTCTCTGAATCTGATGTCAGGAAGCTGTACAATATATGTACAGGGGCCTGGCTAGATAGCATAATGGTTATGAAAAAAGATTCCCATGCCTGAGGCTCTGATGTCCCAGTTTGAATCCCCCATACCACCATAAACCTGAGCCAGTCAGATCTCTGGTAAAATATATCCAAAGTATTCAATTCTGGCTTCTGCTAGTGCTGAGGATTAAGATCTGGGATCGCAGATCTTCAGGTATGAAAGTCTTTTGCATAACCATTATGCTGTCTACTAGCTGGATTAAGTATATATGGAATTGCACATATATCTGATGCTCATAATAATCAAGTTTGCTGTTTGCTAGATTTATTTTTTACAATTAACCATCATCTAGAATGATAAAATTATGTATAGTACATAAATTTCATATTAGGAATTATGGTTCTTAAGAATGTTAAACTAAACATACAGAGAAAATTATCAGATAGGATAACAGAAAAATTACTATACTGGTAGCCTGACATGCACACAATTTATCAAAAGAGCCCCACCCACACGCACGGAAAATGGAGCGGTCATCATTAATAGGCTCACGCCAGTAGTCATACAAAATTGTATCTACTGGGGTACCCTACAGGATGAGGATACAGGGATCCTTTGGCTGCTGAGGTAATGATCCTAAATAAATGCCTTTAACCACAGTGAGAGACACCCTAGGTGCAGCTCTTGTGAACATCTGTAGCAGTAGCAATAACATGCAGCAGAGAAATAGTCTCTGAGTTGCTGCTTCATGGACCATATCCCCGTCTAGCCTGCAGCAGAAGAATTAAGTTTCAATCCCAATAGAAATGAGTGGAAATCCTAATACTCCTAGGGATAAAGTGGAAGAAACTCAAATGGGCAAACAAAGCTTTTATTTTCTTGTGAGTATGTGGACTGGAAGGATCAGATTATTGTTTTGTGCTTATCCGAGTGTAGTAGGAACATCATGCATCTAAATCAGAAAACCTCTTACTTTTTTCAAAATAATCAATGTGAAACATCAGCATTTCCATGTGAAAGATTAAAATTATATATATCACAATAGCCCAAATATCTAACTTACCAAATATTTAAGGGGGGACTTGCTTTTCTCTGGGATTTTTAAATTATGGTTAATAAACATAAAAACCTTTATAAAAAATGTACATGAAGAGTGTCTTTTTCAAAGGGAAAACAGTGTCACATGTCATTTTATTTCTACGTGATTATATATAATATTGTACTTGTTATAATAAAGTCCTGTTATCTTGGGATTTTTCCCTTCAAAAGTGACTATTATTGATACCTGATGGCAAATCAGGAACTAAAAGGCTCCTGACGATATGATCTATGTGTTATCTGAGTAGTAAATATAAAATAAAAAGACAGAAGGGAAAAAAAACTAATTTGTTGACCTTAGTTCATATTATATGTATTAACATCTTTAGACTTTGAAGTGTGTAATGTAACTTTCCTAGGTAAAATGTTGACAAATCAACATAAGTTTAGATTATTTTCACAGGAGTCTATAATTATTTGAGCAGAAAAAAAAGTGCTGCAACTGAGTTATGTCTGCGTTTTTGGTTTTTATGACTAATGAAGATTTGAATGTCTGTGTAAGTTCTTGCAGAGGTGTGTGCCCACTTCTTATGGGTTTATACCAAGATGTGAAATTACTAGTTTATACAGTATCTAGGGATTGAGTATACAGGTTAAAATGTGGAAGGACCTCAGGTCAAACCCTTCATCCCTACCTGAAGCGGGGAAGCTTTCATGTGGTGAAGCAGTACTGCAGGTGTCACTTTATCTTTTTGTTTTTCTTTTTCTCCAGGGTTATAGCTGAGGCTTGGTGTCTGCACTATGAATCCATTGTTCCTGGAGATTATTTTTCCCGATTTGTTGCCCATGTTGTTATTATTGTTATTGTAGTTATTGCTGTTGGATATGACAGAGAGAAATCGAGAAAGGAAGGGATGACAGAGAGGGGGAGAGAAAGACACTTGGGGATCTGCTTCACCACTTGTGAAGCGATTCCCTTCTCCCCCCACGGGTGGGGAGCCTGGGTATCGAACCAGGATCCTTGCACGAGTCCTTGCGCTTCACGCCATGTGCACCTAGTCCGGTGAGCTACCACCTGGCCCCACTCTTTCTTTTTATCTACCCACCATCTTCCCTCTCAAATTCTGTCTCTATCCAAAATAAATAAATGAACAAACTAACAAAATACTGTGTAGTTCCTTGTGCTCAATCTTTTAAGTACATGCCAAACTGTTTTCCAGAGGAGTTGTACCATCTTACATTTTTATCAGTAGTGTATATGGGTTTCAGTCTCTACATTCTTGTCAACACTTGCCAACACCTGTATTTTTTTGCTTATGGACACCACAGTAGCATGAACTACTAGCTTACTGCATTTAAAAAAATTTGTTTTCTATAATGTATGTTATAGAATTTGTATATTATATAATGTATATATACATATGTATGATGTATATTATGTACATTATAGAATTTGCTTTCTATAATGTATATTATGTATATTGCTTTCTATAATGTATATTCCCAAGTGCTTATTGGAAATCCCCATGGTCTTGGAGTTTCTCAGATCCTTTGTCTATTTTCATTGGGTTATTTGTTTTATATGATAGGTTTGTTTTGGAATAACTATAGGGATACATTAAGAACTTCAAATAATGTGTGGTATACATTAGATATGGTTAATATTAAGTTTTAGTACTATAGCTCCATTAAAATTTATGTTATTTCACCTAAAGATCTATAAAACTTAAAGGCTTTGCTCTGAGAAAAAGAGATGACTAAAGGAACCCAATTGCAAAGAGGAAATGAGCTTGATTTTTTTATTGTTTGTTATTCAATGTTTAACTGTTTTCTCCCCAGGGATTATTGTAATGGGCTTAATTAAAATAAATTAATAAGAGTTTTTTGTACTCTGCTTTCTTTAAAATAAATACAACTTAGTTGTTGAAAGCCACCCTAAAAATAAACTATTTATATATGCAATAGAGAAAAACAATTCAATTGTAGATTTGTTTATCATGATAAAGAGATTTTTAATAATAAAAAGGAAATGCTCACTCTATGTTTATATGTTAAAACATAAATTATTCTGGAAGCAAAACACTTTACCCTAATAATTGCAACAGACTTCTCTATACTACTTCAAGTTTTGAAACATTTACTTCTATTTCATAAACTCAGAACAAGATTCTTTTTGAGAATGCTGACACATCATGGAAGTCATAGATTAAATTCCTGTTTACAGATGCAACTTCTATCATTTTTAAAGTAAAGTAAGATATTTTCATTTTTAGCAAAATCATTTCCTGTACAACCATGATGATCACTGAAAAGAAGATGGAATGAGCATTTGAAATCACTGAAGATAAACAGGAATAGCCATTAGCTACTAATGGAAAAAAGTTCAACAGGGGCATTAAATCAGTATTACAGAGCCACCAATTTGCATTTTATCATATTGATAATGAATACCAACATTACCATTGAAATGAAACATGGCATTCTCCATTGAATCCCAATAGAGAATTTAAATCAATAATGCCCACATTATCCATCTACGTGCATATCTATATATATGCACATGTACTTTTAAACTACAAAATCATATAATGCATTTCACTTTCATTTCAAATCTTTAACACAGGGATGTACTTCTCTATTCTTTCAATCAATTTATTCTGTTAGTGTTTTTCAGCATTTTAAATCCCTGAGCTAAGTCAATAATGTTGATTACTTACCATAAGCACTGTAAACGCTATTCTAATACAGGTTATTTGCAATTTGACATCCTCATCTATATGCATTATTCTGCTAGGAAAATTAAATGAAACCCTTGATTTAAGAATCTGAAACACTTAGAAGTAATGATCCTGTTTACTGATTGACTGAAGTTGTGGTTTTTAAGCACTTCTTAATAGAGGAAACAAAAAGCAATCTTCAAACAAAATGGAAGTATCTGAGTTACTTTAGAAAGCACTCATAGTCAAGAAATAATAGATTTTATTTTATTTTTCTGTTTATGCCTCAATGCTACTTAGCTGACATTATTTAGCTCAATATTACCCATTTTTTAAGATGCACAATCTTTCCAAATTTAAATCTAATGAATCATATTCTATCAGCAATTTCAAGATTAAAACATCTTTTACAAAAATCAAGTGTTTTCATAATTAACATATGCCTTAATATATTTAATATAATATTTTTTTTAAAGAATTGGCTTTACTCACAACCTGTTTTTCTCTTAAAGTTTTATATATTTGGAAATACAGAGGCATTTGTCACAGGTTACCTTCTTATTGAGTTCAGTGAAATAAATAAATGTAAACTTCCTGGGTGCTCTTAGCATCTCCAAGCAAAACTGCTGAGTATCCTTCAATGAACACATTTAAAATTCTTCCCATCCATTATCTTTTAACTAGGTCTCAAGCCTCTACTTTATTTGTTTTTTAGCCACATCCCTTTGTTGAAGAAATATTGATTTACAAGACTGTTGTCACAGCTGGTACAATTTAACATCTCCCCAAGACAGGTGTAACTACATCTTATCTACCAACAAATTAACATCTCCCACCATTATAGGGTATTAGATTCCCACTCATATTTCAACCATAGTTCTTACAAAGTCTTAGAGACAGTTATGCTACTTTTTTTTTTGTCAGTTCATGTTTTTAATTATCTATATTCCACATATGAGCAAAATCATCAGATAGTGTCTTTCATCTGGTGTTCATCCTTTTGCTGAGTGGACACTTTTCAGTTTTATGTAGTTCCATTGGCTTATTTTTGCTTTTTTAAAAAATTAATTAGTTTATTTATTCCCTTTTGTTGCCCTTGTAGTTTTATTGTTGTTGTTATTATTGTTGTCATCATTGTTAGATAGGACAGAGAGAAATGGAGAGAGGAAGGGAAGAAAGAGAGGGGTAGAGAAAAATAGACACCTGCAGACCTGCTTCACCACTTGTGAAGCGACTCCCCTGCAGGTGGGGAACCGGGGCTCAAACCGGGATCCTTACCTGGGTCCTTGTGCTTTGCCCAACTCCCTTATTTTTGCTTTTGTTTTCTTTGTCAGTGGACTTCGGTCTTTGAAGACATTCCAAAGCAGAAACTATGGCGTATTCTCCAAATAGTTACTGCTATGCATTTTATGATTTTCATCTATTTATTTAACATTACTTTAAAACATCCTTTTCTTTTTTTTTCTTTCTGTTATCATCCTTTCTTTTATTTGTGTTATACTTGATAGGACAGGAAAGAGAGAAATTGATAAGGGAGGGGAGACAATGAGACCTGCTTCACTGCTCATGAAGCACACCTTACAATTGAGCAGGGTCTCAAACCTGGATTCTTGGGCACGGTATTATGTGCACTTAACCAGGTGTGCCACCGCTCAGGGTCCCCAAACTTTTAATTGTATAAGTGAAAGGGATGAAGAGACCAGAGACACATTCTCTTGTATTCTGTGACGTTGATCAAATCAGGGGCTGCATGCATATGTTCTACTACTTAGCCATGCATCTGGCCCCTTAAATCTCTTTCAAATGGCTACTAAAATCAGTCCACCACTCTGAGTTGCAGTGTAGATGGCAGGATATTTAGCATTTGCTTGAATCCTATGATTATATGTAAAACCATCGGTGAATAAACTTAATTAAGAAAAAAAAGGAAATAAAAATAAAGCTCTCAACATATACTATTTGACTTAGAAAATGTAAATAACAAAACAAGAGGTCTAGGCCGTGGTGCACCAGGTTAAGCACACATATCATGAAGCACAAGGACCCTCAATGATCCGGGTTCGCGCCCCCAGGTTCTCAGCTGCAGGGGGGTCGCTTCACAAGCAGTGAAGCAGTGCTACAGGTATCTCTCTTTCTTTCACCCTCTATCTTCTCTTCCCTCTCAATGTGTCTCTGTCCTATCCAATAAAAATGGGAAAAATGGCCATCAGAAGCAGTGGATTTGTAGTGCAGGCACCAAACCCTAGTGATAAAACTAGAAACAAAAATAAATAAATAACAAAACAATCAAAGAATGAGAAAAGTAATTGAGAAGAATTTTTGTTTGCTTCTAAATACTTGATGAATAATTAAGACTTGACCATTTAGAGACAGAATAAGAGTAGGGCTTGAGCTTGAATTTCTCCCTCCTAACCACCTTTTACACTGAAGTCAAGATAGAGAATTCTTGGGCTACATATTTCTCTTCAAGTCTAAATTATCGTTTCCCTCTAAGTAGTATGGGATAGGTACAATGATGAAGCAGTTCTGAACCCATATTTCCATCACTGGATTTATGAACAGCCATCCAAGTGGGCCGGGCAGTGGCACACCTGATTAAGTGCACATAGTATGTAGCACCAGGCATGTGCAAGGAGCCCAGTTCGAAGCCCCAGGGTCCTCACCTCCAGGGAGGTTGCCTCACAAGTGGTGAAGCAGGTCTGTAGGTGTCTTTCTGTCTCCCTATTTTCCCCATCTCTCTCAATATTTCTCTGTCCTATCCAAAAATTAAAAAAAAAAATAGTCACAGGAAAGATGGATTTGTTGTGCAAGCCCCAATGATAATCCTGGTGGCAAGAAAAATGAAGGTTGAATGGGGATGGGTAGTGACGCAACTGGTTGAGCGCACATTTTACAGTGTGCCAAGGACCAGGGTTTGAGCCCCTGGTCCTCACCTGCAGGGGGAAAGCTTCACAAGTGGTGATGCAGTGCTGCAGGTGTCTCACTGTCTCCCCCTTCCTCTCAACATCTGTCTATCTCTATCAAACGAATAAAGATTATTAAAAAAAAAAAATGAAGGCTGGTAACTAACTCCTCATCCACATAGTGGATATACTCCATAGTGCTGTATGGAGTTGGTGGGGTCAATTTACTCATCATCACCAACTGTTTCTGAGCACTGGTCTTAACCTGACAACATAACCTCCAGCTGTATGATTCTATTTGTCCACATACCATCTGGAAAGTTCAACTTGATCCTTCTCTCTCTAGTTGCTGACTCACAGTCTGTCCTAGCACTGCTGTCTCCGCACATATGCCAACTGCTTGAGCTGAGTGTTATGCTTTGACACAAGCCCAGTTAAGCTTTGTCTGTGAAGTGTTTGCTCTCAGGCCTATTTCCAATGCAGACTTTAGGGCCACCTCAGGCTTCAGAACCCAGATTAGAGACCAGATTGAGTTTGCTGATTTTTTTAAAAAGCAGCTTTTTTTTTTTTTTTTTTTTTTTTGCCTCGACGGTTATCTCCTGGGCTTAAGTGCCTGCAGTATGAATCCATTGCTCCTGGAGGCCATTTTCCCCCCATTTTTATTGGATAGGATAGAGGGAAATTGAAACAACAAGGGTAGATAAGAGAGGGAGAGAGAAAGATGTAGACAGCTGTGGACCTGCTTCACTGCTTGTAAAGTGGGCCCCCTGCAGGTGGGGAGCCAGGAGCTGAAACCAGGATTCTTTCATGGGTCCTCACAGTTATATGCTTAACCCCATGTGCCAGCATCCAGCCCCTGCAACTTTTTTCTCTTCATTGGATGTATACTCAATAAAACAGAGCCATTATACATTCTGGTTAGGTAGTTTTAAGTTCATGTACTAATTTGATTAATTTGGTTTTAGTGACAAAATGTCTACAGTTTGTATGGAGACATAAAAGCAATACACATAACAACATGACAATAATTTACATTTTGATAAAGAAAACTCTTTAGGATGTACAGTTGTCAAGAGAATACCTTCTCATAAAATAACTTATTAAATATAATATTTTATTTATTTATTTATTTATTTATTTGCTGCCAGGGTTATCACTGGGGTTTAGTGCCTATACCACGAATCCACTGCTCCTGGTGGCCTTTTTGTCTTTTTTAAAATCTTCTATCTATCTATCTGTCTGTCAGTTGGTCTATCAATCTATCATTTTCCCCCCATAGGACAGAGAGAAATTGTAAGGGGTAGGGGAGGTACAGAAAGAGAAAGAAACGCCTGTAGCACAGCTTCATCACTCCTGAAGCTTCTCTTCTACAGTGGAGATTGGGGGTTTGGACTTGTATCCTTGTGCATTATAATGTGTGCACTCCACTGGGTGGACCTTTGCCTGGTCCTGATATAAGTGGCTTTAACTTAGAGCACATGCATAGTAAGAATGCATGATCTCTTTTCTTAGATTGACCAAAGATAAAAGAAAAAAACTTTAATGTGGAGAAGTGAGGTAGTAAGTAGGTTAAGGAATATATATATATTCCTTATATTCCTATATTCCATATATATATATATATATATAGTCATTGAATTTTACCTTCAATATGCAATATTGTGAAATTTGAAGAATAACCTTTTCTTTGTGTTTTAATATACATTTTTGTTTTAGATATTCTAGTGATATACTGTGTCAAAGTGAGGCACTAGAATTTTAAGTCCGTAAGTACAAACACATATATGTATATGGATATAACTTTAATTTTGAAAATGATCAGCCAAGAAAATAAAAGTTTGGAATAAGTCAGACTTCTCAAAAGCAAGTGGGTCAGAGTTAAACAGATGAAGTAGGATATGTTTTATACAAATGCACATGTAGTATTTTTAATTACTAAATGGTTCAAGAAAAGGAAGGTTTAGTATAATAAGTCAACCTCCCTAAAAATAAACAACTCAGAAGCTAAACACACAAAATCAGTGCAGGCTTAGTAGTTGAACAGCAGTATTTCTTTTCTATAGTAGTAACAGAGGAAAAATTAGATGAAGAAACACCTATCTACAGCATTTCAAACTTGAAGTGAAAGAACTGTAGCTGTTCTGTAGTATGTTAAGTACACAGGTGGTCAACACCCTAGAGCTGATAAGGAGATTAAGTGTTGATTAAATCCCTATCAGTAGAATTCAAATATGAGACCTAGCAGGGAAAGCACTGTAATCAGATGCTCTTGTTTGCCTGTCAACAACTCAATATTAGATACAATCAGTCACCATTACTTCTGCTCCAAACTTATTTCCTTCAGGTTTGACTCTTGATAATTAAATATATATATATATATTTCTTATGGACAAGTGTATAAATTGTACTGATCTTTGTTTAGGTGAAATTATGATGCTAAACTACAGAGACAAATACTAGGCTAAAAGATGCCTGAAAAGATTAAGTTATCCCCATCCTTCTCAACAATTAACAACACTACACCATTTAGCTGTGATCAGTTGTAATTGAAGAACTGAGAAAGGGCAATAAACAAATTACTGGTGCTTTCACAGACGTCTGATACTTGTTGGTTAACAGAAACTCTGTTATTTAATCCAGAAGCCCTGTAGGTTGTAAATTACCCATTACAGTTGTCACTAGACCTTTAAACAGAAGTTATGTGCTAGTTTAAAGACATAGGCAAGAAGAGTCTTCTGGTCTCTGTCTTGGACAAAACAGACAACAGTAAACTTTTCAAGTGATATAAAAAGGTTTACAGGTTCAAGAGGATAAGATACTATAATTGTGACTTATTTAGTTCTTGTGTCTAAAGATCTTATCAAGAAGCTTCTTAAATGTGTGATTTTGACTGATTTCATGATTTTATAATCTCTGTAAAATTTAGGAAGAATATAATTTAAAATAACATTTTAAATTGTTTTAAGATTGTGAGCTCAGAAATTCTATATCAAGTACAATAGAATAAAAGGATTGTGGGGGGTGGGGGCTGGGCGGTGGCACAGCGGGTTTAAGAGAACATGGCTCAAAGTGCAAGGACCAGCTTAAGGATCTTGGTTTGAGCACTTGGCTCCCCACCTGCAGGGGGGTGGGGTTGCCTCACAGGTGGTTAAGCAGATCCCTAGGTTTCTGTCTTCCTTTCCTCTCCTGATTTCTCTGTCCTATCCAACAGCAAAGATAAAAAAGAAGGGCAACACAAGGGAAAAAAATGGCCTCCAGGAGCAGTGGATTTGTAGTGTAGGCACCAAGTCCCAGCAATAACCCTGGAAGAAATAAAAAAAAATCAATATAAAAGAAAGTTGAATAAAAACGGCAAGTTGGTTAGCAATAAATGGACATTGTGCAATAGCAAAGCTTACCAAAAATAATAATAAAAAAGCAATATAATGTTCCTCAGATAGCCAAAACATGGGAATACAAACAATGAAAAACTATCACATCAACATCTCAGTGGTGAAGAAGAAACAGATAGTTAAAGATATAAGCAACTAATCATGGCAGTTGGAGAATATGTAAATTGAAAATGTGAATATGCTCATGCAGGAAATTTGATCATATGCACCAAAATGTTTAAAATGTACATATTCATGGATGACTGGTGGTGGTGCAGCTCCGAGAGTGTACACAGAACAATATGCAAGGACTGAGGTTCAGGCCCCTAGTCCCCTCCTGTAGGAGGATTTTTTTTTAATTTCTTTATTGGGGAATTAATGTTTTACATTTGACAGTAAATACAATAGTTTGTACATGCATAACATTTCCCAGTTTTCCATATACCAGTACAACCCCCACTAGGTCCTCTGTCATCCTTCTTGGTTCTGTATTCCAGGAGGAATGTTTTATGAATGCTTTATCTCCTGCTTCTCTTTCATTTTCCTCTGTCTCTATCCAAAAAACTGAATAAAATAATACATACACATATATTCATGAAAGAAAAAGGCATATATATATATATATATATATATATATATATATATATGCTTTTTAGAATGTATTTAGGAATACACTCTAAAAAGGCAATACTAGAATGTAGGGAGTGGAGGTAGACAATATGATACTTATGCAAATGAGACTTTCAGCCTGAAGTTCTGAAGGTTCAACTCCACACAGCACCATAAGCCAAAGCTGGTCAGTGCTCTGGTCAAAAAAAAAAAAAAAAGTAAGATAAAAAAGTTCTTCATGGTGTTGTTAATAACAATCCCAAATTTGAAATAATTTAGAAATGCATCAGTTAGAAGTGAATTATTTTGTATATACCAAAAAAAATGATCTTAATTATTTTAAATGATGCCACAGATCCATATTTATTGGCAAGAAATATTCTTGATATATACAAATTTAACATAGGTTTTAGAATAATATAAACATATTTATTAAAATATTAAATTTTTATGTTTGTGTGCATTTATATATACGTTCATTTATAGTAATCTGAATTTAAACGTTTTGATTTTAGATATGTAAATGCTGATTTTCTTTTTTACAATGGATATATATCATCAAAATAATGTCATCTATATAAGAGAAGGTTATATAGTAACAGCTGCTCTATGTCAAACTTCAACAAGGAAAGAATACTTTGCTTAATTTACATAATAAACATTTCATAGAATCATTACCATTAAGTAGCAAATTTAGGATTCTTTATTTTTTTAGTGAAAGATTCCCTTGACTGTTGGAAACCCTTTTACTATAAGCTATTCTGTTGTGACCCTTCCCTTCTTCCCTTTCTTAAAGGACAACATCCTTAAAAAAAATACCAAAAAAATGAAAAACTTCAAAAAGGAAAAACACTTGGGTTTGCATTTGTCTAATCTTTTCAGAACTAAAAAAACTTGTTCCTGAAAAAATGTGTCAGTAATGATAATAGTAAAATGATTGTTTTTCTACATATAGACAAAAAGGACTTAGAAAAACTCTGTAGCATTGCCTACCATTTTCCTTCTGTCGTAAAACCTGGCTTTTATGTCATAAAGAAGAGCCATCTGTCATTTGCAGCAAGCTCCAGGAGAACTCCTTTGCTTTTATTTCCCCAGTAGATCTTAATTGAAAAAGCAAGTCATGGAAATGAGAGAAAACTTGGTGACAGACAGAAGCAACCCTCTGGAACAGGGACCAAAATCATCCCATTTTTCACTTTTCACTGCAGACTTTTCACTTTTTCTTCTTTCTCTCTTTCTCTCTTTCTTTCTTTCTTTCTTCCTTTTCCTTTTAGGAACTTTTTCTCTTTTTGCTGTATATCCTTTTCTCATCTAATATGCATCTAACTTTCTATTTATTGAGGTGTAAGTTTTCTTTGTTGAATGAGTATCAGCACAATTTGGAACAACAGCATAGTTTAAAAAGTTATCCTGGGAATAGGCAATGCAAAGCATTACCCATAGTTTGCATTATAGTTTTTATTTTTCTATTACAGCAGAATAGAATTAGTAGAAAGTAAACTTTTTTCTTTTTTTTAAGAGAAGTTTTTGAATGCTGATGTCTGAAGGAATGATACATATTGGATACCAGCATGGAAAGGGGTTACTCTTGTGCCCAGCAGAGATCTTAGTGAGTATGAGAGGCCGAACCTTACATTTTGGTGGGCTAATTTATGTGGATTATGAAGATGATAGCATGGATTATGTGAATCGAGTGTAACACTCATTTGTTCTTCTAGTTATCTGTACTCTCTGTTGGACTGTATCTCTGTAGACTATCAATCTACTTCTGGAAAGGTTCAATCACAGAGCCTTTCTCAAAAGAAAAAAATATATATAATAGTTTATACATGCGTAACATCTCCCAGTTTTCCACATAACAATTCAGGAGGCACTAGGTCCTTCTCTGCCATCATGCTACAGGACCTTAAGCCCCCCCTCCCCCCACTCCAGAGTCTTTTACTTTGGTGCAATACACCAACTCCAGTCCAAGTTCTGCTTAGTCTTTTCCCTTCAAGACATTCTAACAGGCTTCCTGACCAGGTGTGCAAAAAGGTATAAAGTGTGAAAGTGATTTTAAAATGCAGAGACAGCTCAAAGGGACAGAATTTCATGAGGGTCTTTGAACAGAAAAAAAGGGCAACCAAACCTTTCTCATGCACCTCCTTTAAATCTTTCACCCTCCTTATTGCAGCTGAGTCTTAAGTTCTTACTGATTCACTGAGATTGTCTCAACCTCCCAGGTATAACTACTTTCCCCAAGTTTCTTTGACCTCCTATCCTTGTACTTGTCCTTAATTGTTGTTATACTTGGTTAGAATTATTAATTGGTGATTATCATAAACTAGTTAAAGAACCTGAATAAAAGGCAAAATATACATTTGAATGGAGCATTCATAATATATTTTTGATTCTTTAGAGGACAGATAAAAAAAAAAAACAAGACACCATGCACAAGGTCTGGGTTTGAGCCTCCGCTCCCCATCTGTGGGGGAATGGGGGGTTGGGGAGTAACACTTCATGAATCATCTCTGTCTCTCTTCTATCTCTCTCCCCTCTTGATCCCCTCTGTTCTATGAAATAAAGTAAATTAAAAGAAAGGAAGGAAAGAAGAAAATAATATTTATACCCCTTTCCCATATTAGGTAGCCACTCTCTTCCCTGTTATAGCTTTCTGTTCCTTTTCCAGCCATGACATCATCTCCCCAGATAAGAACTTGTATCTACTTGCATATCAGATTTCAGGCTCAAGGAAGGAAAAATAAAAACAAAAGCAAGCAAACAAACAAAAAAACTAGTATAGCTATGGGGCCTTTGGAATATAATTAAAATAGGCCTACTAACTATATACAAGATGGAGGACCCCCCCCCAACTCTTCATCTGCACTATTCCAGCCTTTAGGTTCATGATTAGTCAACAATTTGTCTGGTTTGTATGTTAACTCTCTTTTCAGCCACCAGGTTCCAGATGCTAACATGATGCTAACCAGACTTTCCTGGACAGATGACCCCACCAATGTGTCCTGAGCTCTGCTTCCCCAGAGCCCCACCCTACTAGGGAAAGAGAGAGGCAGGCTGGGAGTATGGATTGACCTATCAATGCCCATGTTCAGCGGGGAAGCAATTACAGAAGCCAGACCTTCCACCTTCTGCATCCCACAATGACCTTGGGTCCATGCTCCCAGAAGGTTAAAGAATAGGAAAGCTATCAGAGGAGGTGATGGGATATGGAGATTTGGTGGTGGGAACTGTGTGGAGTTGTACCCCTCTTATCCTATGGTTTTGTCAATGTTCCATTTTTATAAATAAATTAAAAAACATTACTATCCTACAAAAATAACTTAAAGATTCAGCAAAATACCTATCAATGTTTCAATGATATATTTCAAGGAAGTTGAATAACTTATCTAAAAGTTTGTGTGGAGCCAAGAATATGATTTTGTCTACTTTTTTTTATAAATAATAAAAATTAAAAAAGAATATTCAGATTACTGTTTCATACTAAAGAGAATGAACTAATGATATAAGCAGCAACAAGATGATTAAAAATAATAATGAAGAATGAAAAGTTAGGCAAGAGGGCACATATTGTTACATATGAAATTATAAATTCAAGGACAGCACAAACTAATCTGTAGCAGCAAGAGGTTAATGAGTGATTATTATGTGTGAGTTAAGAGGAGTGAAATGATTATAAAGAAGCAGAAGGGAATTTGGAGTAACAAAGTTCATTATCATGACACTTATCTGTGTCAAAATGCATGAACTTACACATTCTAAATATGTGCTACATATTGTATCTCACTAATTAAAAATTTGATAGCAAAAAGTATGTTGCATAAACATCAAACAAAAGATCATAATATATAAAAGTATTCACTAGCTGACATTGCTCTCTGTTTAAGTGTATAAAGGTAATTATCATTCCCTTATACTTTTCCATTTCTGTCATTCACTTGGTATCAAAACTCCTGTGAAAAGTGAAATGGTGGGGGTTCCTGGAAGATGGTGGACTGAGAAGCTTCTAGTGGCTTGAGCTCTCACCACATCTTCTGGAAACGGTAGGATTTTCTGCCTTTAGTAGGCCAGTCAATAAGGGGTCCTAGCGGTGACACCAAGGAGGTGACTATAACTTAACTTGGGTTAAAAAATAGAGTAGAAAAAAAGGGAAAATTTTTTTTCTTTTAAATTATTAAGCACACTTCCTCCCCCTTCTCCCCCCCCATAACCAGTCCCTGGGACCAGCTCCTAGTAGGCTCCGCTGCGGAGCTTCTTTCTTTACCAAGATTCCTATCCCACCAGGGAGTATCATTCATTCTAAGTCTATACCCTTCTGAAACCTCTGGCCTTTTTTCTTTCTAAGTAGCCACCCCCGCACCTCACCCCACATAGCTAATTAAATAATTAAAAATAACTAACTAACTAAATAAATAACTCTTTCCTTTCACCGCTCTTTTATGACTGTTCTTTTTCTTATCTTTTTCTTTTCTCTCTCTCTTTTTTTTCTTTTTCTCATTCTTGTCATCCTTTCTTCCTTAATCCTATAGCTTCCAAAGCCACAGACCCCATCCCCCACACCACCAAACAGTGTGCTTTTTTGAATTCACTGATACACATTTAAGAATTATTTTGGGCAAGAATTCTGACTCAGAGTGGACTCTCACTGCGAGTATCTCTGCTCAACTTCCCTTTCTCCTTTAGCTATCCCTAGAATATACAGTGGATAGTACATCTGCATAACTGTATTTCAGCTATCCTTGTCTAGTCCTGAGGTTTTTTTTTTTTTTTTTTTTTTTTCTCTCTTAATAATCAGCTGCCTCTGATCATGAGGTTTGACGTAATCTGGGACGGGTTTTTTTTTTACCCTGCTCTATTTTATTATTAATATTATATAAAGACATATATCTTCCCCCCTTTAAGGTTGATCAGAATTAACTCTTAGGGTATCTTTCATTGCTAGGGTAGTGGACATCTTATCTATTGTGGGAGGAACTTGTTTCCTTACTCCTACCTCCTCTACAGACTCTCCCCTCACTCCTCCTCCTAGCTAATTAAAAAAATTAAATTAAATTAAAAATAAAGTAATAAAAAAAACCTTTCCTTTCACTGCTCTTTAATTACAGCTCTTTTTCTATGTTTCTCTTTTCTCTCACTTGTCTCTTTTCTTTTTTTTTTATCTTGTCATACACTTCTTCCTTCCTTCTTCTTTGCCTTTCTGAATTTGTGAATTATTTTGGGGAAGAAATCTGACTCAGAGTGGACTCTCCATGTGTGTATCTCTGTCTACTTCCCTTTCCACACTTGTTACCCCTAGAATATACAGTGGATAGTGGATTTGCATAACTGTCTATTCTTGCTATCCCTTCTTTTCTCTTTCTTCTTCGCTGGGATTTGGTTACTATTTTCTCACGGACTGGAGAAATTGTTTAGCTAACTCGTAGTGATTAAACTGCTTCAATACTTGCTTCATTTGCTACTTTAATTGCGGAGGTTGGTGAGTGCAATTGTCATAAAGGTATTTAGTACAGTGTTGCTTATACTCAAGACGCAACAACTGAGGAACAACAGAGCATAAAAAAAAAGAAACACATAAAAAAAAATTGGTAGATCAAAAACAAATAAAACTGCTACTCCAATGAATGAAGACAAGAGCCCAGAAGAAACTACAAATCAGCCAAAAGTAACCATAGATAAGAAAAGTATGCAAGCAATAATAAACTTATTAATCACAGAAATGAAAACAACATTGGAGGAAAGGAATGGCAGTATGAGGGAAACAACAGTTCAGACCCCCAAGGAAAATACTGATTATCTTGAGGCAATTAGAGAACTGAAAGCTGAAATAGCTGTAATGAAGAAAGAAGCTGAGGCAAGGGAAAGCAGACTAACAGAAGCAGAAAACAGAATTAGCCAGACAGAGGATGAGTTAGAAAAAACAAAGAAAGAGGTGAAAGAACTTAAAAAGAGATTGAGAGACACTGAAAACAACAACAGACACATATGGGATGATCTCAGAAGGAGTAACATTCGTATAATTGGCCTGCCAGAGGAAGAAAGAGAGGAAGGGGAAGCAAACATTCTAGAGGAAATAATAGAGGAAAACTTCTCAGACCTGAACAACAGAAAGGACATCAAGATTCAAGAGGCCCAGAGAGTACCAAACAGAATCAACCCAGACCTGAAGACACCATACATCATAGTCACAATTAGAAGAAGTAAGGATAAAGAAAGGATCCTAAAGGCTGCAAGAGAGAAACAAAAAGTCACATACAGGGGAAAACACATAAGACTATCTGCAGACTTCTCCACTCAAACTCTAAAAGTCAGAAGAGAATGGCAAGATATCTATCAAGCCATGAATGAAAAAGGGCTTCAACTAAGGATAATATATCCTGCTAGACTTTCATTCAAACTAGATGGAGGGATCAAAACCTTCTTAGACAAACAACAGTTAAAGGAGGCAACCATCACCAAGCAGGCCCTGAAAGAGGTTCTAAAAGACCTCTTATAAACAAGAACATCACTATAATACTTGCAATATATCAGAGCAAACTAAATTTTTATTTTAACATTGGCACTACAATACATTAAATCCATAATATCAATAAATGTCAATGGCTTAAACTCAACCATCAAAAGGCATAGAGTGGGGGGATGGATCAGAAAACATAACCCAACCATATGCTTCTTGCCAGAATCCCATCTGTCACAACAAGATAAACACAGACTTAAAGTGAAAGGATGGAAAACTATCATACAGGCTAACAGACCACAAAAAAGGGCAGGAACAGCCATTCTCATCTCAGACACGATAGATTTTAAATTAAATAAAGTAATAAAAGATAGGCAAGGACATTACATAATGATTAGAGGACCAATCAGCAAAGAATACTTAACAATTATTAACATCTATGCACCCAATGAGGGACCATCTAAATATGTCAAGCACTTACTGAAAGAATTTAAAAAATACATCAATAGTTATACAATAATATTGGGAGACTTCAATACCCCACTCTCACACTCAGATAGATCAACAAAGCAGAGAACCAACAAAGATACAATAGAATTGAATGAAGAGACTGACAGACTAGACCTCTTGGACATTTTGAGAGTCCTTTACCCCAAAAAACTGGAATACACATTCTTTTCAAATCCACATAACACGTACTCAAGGATAGACCACATGTTAGGCCACAAAGACAGTATCAATAAATTCAAGAGCATCGAAATCATCCCAGTATCTTCTCAGACCACAGTGGAGTAAAGCTAACATTTAACAACAAACAGAAATTGTTAAAAGTCACAGAATTTGGAAACTAAACAACATTCTCCTTAAGAACCACAGGGTCAGTTATTCACTCAAGCAGGAAATTCAAATGTTCCTGGAAACAAATGAAAATGAAGACACAACCTGTCAAAATATTTGGGACACAGCTAAAGCAGTACTGAGAGGGAAACTTATAGCCATACAATCACATATTAAACACCAAGAAGAAGCTCAAATGAACGACCTTACTGCACACCTCAAGGACTTAGAGGAAGAGGAACAAAGGAACCCTAAAGCATCTTGAACAACAGAAAGCACTAAAGTAAGAGCAGAAATAAACAACATCGAAAATAAAAGAACCATACAAAAGATCAATGAAGCCAAATGTTGGTTCTTTGAAAGATTAAACAAAATTGACAAACCCCTAGCCAGACTCACCAAGCAAAAAAGAGAGAAGACTCAAATTAACAGAATTGTAAACGATGGAGGAGATATCACAACTGACACCACAGAAATCCAGAGAATCCTGCGAAACTTCTATAAAGAACTATATGCCACCAAGCTAGAGAATCTGGAAGAAATGGAACAATTCCTAGAAGCATATGCTCTTCCAAAACTGAACCAAGAAGAACTACAAAATCTAAATGTACCAATCACAGACAAAGAAATTGAAACCATTGTTAAGAATATCCCCAACAACAAAAGTCCTGGACCAGATGGCTTCACAAACGAATTTTACAAAACTTTTAGGAAACAGATAGTACCCATACTTCTTAAGCTATTCCATAAGATTGAAGAAACAGGAATACTCCCTTTCACCTTCTATGAAGCCAACATCACTCTGATACCAAAAGCTGATAGGGACAGAACAAAAAAGGAAAACTACAGACCAATATCTCTGATGAACATAGATGCCAAAATATCAAACAAGATCTTGGCCAACCGGATACAGCAACATATCAAAAAGATTATTCATCACGACCAAGTGGGATTCATCCCAGGAATGCAAGGCTGGTTCAGCATCCATAAGTCAATCAATGTCATTCACCACATCAATAATAGCAAAGCCAAAAACCACCTGATTATCTCAATAGATTCAGAGAAAGCCTTTGACAAAATCCAACACCCATTCATGCTCAAAACTCTATAAAAAATGGGAATAGATGGGAAATTCCTCAAGATAGTGGAGTCTATATATAGCAAACCTACAGCCAAAATCATACTCAATGGACAGAAGCTGAAAGCATTCCCCCTCAGATCAGGGACTAGACAGGGCTGTCCACTGTCACCATTCCTCTTCAACATAGTATTGGAAGTTCTTGCCATAGCAATCAGGCAAGAGAAATAAATAAAAGGAATACAGATTGGAAGGGAAGAAGTCAAGCTTTCAATATTTGCAGATGATATGATAGTATACATATAAAAACCTAAAGAATCCAGCAGAAAACTACTGGAAGTTATTTGCAATATAGCAAGGTATCAGGCTACAGAATCAATGTACAAAAATCAGTGGCATTTCTTTATGCAAACACTAAATCTGAAGAAGACATCCATAAATCACTCCCATTTACTGTTTCAGCAAAATCAATCAAATACCTAGGAATAAAGTTGACCAAAGAAGTGAAAGACTTGTATACTGAAAACTATGAATCGCTACTCAAGGAAATTGAAACTGATACCAAGAAATGGAAAGATATCCCATGCTCATGGATTGGAAGAATAAATATCATCAAAATGAATATTCTCCCCAGAGCCATATACAAATTTAATGCAATACCCATCAAAGTTCTACCAAGCTTCTTTAAAAGAATAGAAGAAACACTACAATCATTTATCTGGAACTTGAAAACACCTAGAATTGCCAAGACCATCTTGAGGAAAACAAACAGAAATAGAGGCATCACACCCCCAGACCTTAAACTATATTATAAAGCCATCATCATCAAAACAGCATGGTACTGGAACAATGATAGGCATACAGACCAGTGGAACAGAATTGAAAGCCCAGAAATAAATCCCCACACCTATGGACATCTAATCTTTGATAAGGGGGCCCAAAGGATTAAATGGAAGAAGGAGGCTCTCTTCAATATATGGTGCTGGGAAAACTGGGTTGTAACATGCAGAACAATGAAATTGAACCACTTTATCTCACCAGAAACAAAAATCAAATCCAAATTGATCAAAGACCTAGATGTCATACCAGAAACAAACAAATACTTAGAGGAAAACATTGGTAAAACACTTCCCCACGTATACCTCAGGGACATCTTTGATGAATCAAACCCAATAGCAAGGAAGACTAAAGCAGAAACAAACCAATGGGACTACATCAAATTGAAAAGATTCTGCACATCCAAATTAACTATTAAACAAAGAGACCCTTCACAGAATGGGAGAAGATCTTCACATGCCATACATCAGACAAGAAACTAATCACCAAAATATACAAAAAGCTCAGCAAACTTAGCACCAAAAAAGCAAATGACCCCATCCAAAAATGGGCAGAGGATATGAACAAAACGTTCACCTCAGAGGAGACCCAAAAGGCTAACAAACATATGAAGAACTGCTCTAGGTCACTGATTGTCAGAGAAATGAAAATTAAGACGACACTGAGATACCACCTCACTCCTGTAAGAATGGCATACATCAAAAAGGACAGCAGCAACAAATGTTGGAGAGGCTGTGGGGACAGAGGAAACCTTTTGCATTCCTGGTGGGAATGTAAATTGGTCCAGCCTCTGTGGAGAGCAGTCTGGAAAACTCTCAGAAGGATAGACATGGACCTTCCATATGATCCAGTAATTCCTCTCCTGGGATTATACCCCAAGGACTCCATAACACCCAACCAAAAAGAGGTGTGTACTCCTTTGTTCATAGCAGCACAATTCATAATAGCTAAAACCTGGAAGCAACCCAGGTGCCCAACAACAGATGAGTGGCTGAGAAAGCTGTGGTATATATACACAATGGAATACTATGCAGCTATTAAGAACAATGAGCCCACCTTATCTGACCCATCTTGGACAGAGCTAGAATGAATTATGTTAAGTGAGCTAAGTCAGAATGCTAAAGATGAGTATGGGATGATCCCACTCATCAACAGAAGTTGAGTAAGAAGATCTGAAAGGGAAACTAAAAGCAGGACCTGACCAAATTGTAAGTAGGGCACCAAAGTAAAAACCCTGTGGTGAGGGGTAGACATGCAACTTCCTGGGCCAGTGGGTGTGGGAGTGGGTGGGAGGGATGGGTCACAGTCTTTTGGTGGTGGGAATGGTGTTTATGTACACTCCTAGTAAAATGTAGTCGTATAAATCACTAGTTAATCAATATGAGTGGGGGGAAATTAATTGTATGTCTCAAAGCTTTTCAAAACACAGACTGAGTCTTTTTAATATATAGGCTGTGTATTTGATATGCGGACTCTCTCAAAAGCCTAGACCAAGTAGATCAGAAGCAACCAATAGCACAGCTATATACAAGATACTGGATACTGTACAGCAAACCATAACAAAAGGACTTTTCAAAGTTAACCCAATTACCAATTAATGTGATGATAACATTAACTATCCATTGTCTTTTTGAACCCTAAGACAGCAGGAACCTCACATCTCCACTATAGAGCCCCTACTTCCCCCAGTCCTGGAACCCTTGGATAGGGCCCATTTTCCCATATGCCTCTCCCAATCCATATCAAATAATATTGCATCCTCCGATCACAACCAATCAGCACAACTATTGCTACTTCAACATGCTTCACTTCAGACTGTGTCCAGAGACTTCACGTGTGGAATGACAACCCTTCAGCTTCATTACTCGGGTGAGACCTTTCCTTTCATAGTATACTCTAATTCCATCTCAGGTGGTTCACTTTCTAACAAAGTCCCATAACCTAGATATACACCAGTTTCTGTGAGAGAGAGCATATGTTCGCACGTATCCATAAAATCGGGCAAAATATATACCTGAAAGCAGAAGTACACTAGAGTTTGCAGTGAGTACCCCCCTAATACTTCCTCTCCACTATTCCAAGTTTTGGGTCCATGATTGCTCAACAATTTGTTTGGCTTTGTATGTTAACTGTCTTTTCAATCACCAGGTTCCAGATGCCATCAGGATGCCGGCCAGGCTTCCCTGGACTGAAGATCCTATCAATGTGTCCTGGAGCTCCGCTTCCCCAGAGACCCACCCTACTAGGGAAAGAGAAAGGCAGACTGGGAGTATGGACAGACCAGTCAATGCCCATGTTCAGCCGGGAAGCAAGTACAGAAGCCAGACCTTCCACCTTCTGCAACCCACAATGACCCTGGGTCCATGCTCCCAGAGGGATAGAGAATGGGAAAGCTATCAGGGGAGTGGGTTGGATATGGAGATTGGGTGGTGGGAATTGTGTGGAGTTGTATCCCTCCTATCCTATGGTTCTGTTAATTTATCCTTTCTTAAATAAAAAAAAAATGTTGACCTTGGAAAAACACAATGTAATGCAATAGGCCTTTGAGAATGCCAATGCAAAGAGATGAAATTTTATATTGGGCGTCCTGTTGACACTGGTTTAATACCACTCTCATTTAACTTTTTCATTTATATATAAATTTAATAAAGTGTCTTTGAGATATGTAATGGATAAGAGAGACTGTTAGTTTCCTATTGTATTTCTCCAACTTCAGTCTGATTGTATTGAGGGAATGTTGATCTTACAGAATTGTCATGGAGGTGCATTTCCATATTTCGCCAAGATAATTATGAGTGCATTTCTTTCTCCACAAAACCATCATTTTGTTCCACATTAGGGACTGATATTCCCTTACTGCTGCTCCTCCAACTCTCCTGAGTCCCCAAATACACTGTCATAGATTACAGTCCATTGAAGAGTAACCCTGGATTATCCTTTACTTTCTTTCTTAGGTCCCATTTCTAATGAGACCATTTGGGATTCATCCTTTTCTAAGGGTCATTCATTATGAAAACCAAATTCCAATATGGTATCCCCCAGAGCTGTGGCAAGCTACCACATCATGGGGGTGGGGGCTTGTTTGCCACCATGACTTTCCCTCTTCCCATTTACAACTTTTAATTTCCCATTTCAAGTTGTTGTAAATTTGTAGAAATAGGTAAGATAAACTGACAAGCTGTGAGTCATTAATGGTGTCTAGTCTCCCCAATCAGCCCCCTAGTGCCTGTTACTATGGAAACTGAATGCGAGTATGGAGTCTCCTAGAGCTCAGGATACCAAGGGTTAGAGAAAGGAGCTGCTTTGACCACCCCCTTCCTATTTTATTACTTTTAATTCTCCAGCCTGCATTGTTGTAGAATAGCAGGGATAGGATTGGGGTATCGGGATTTCTGTACAGTTTGCCATCTACTTGGTGGGACCCTTCTGATTTGAGTGTCTATAGAGGGGCTTTTTTTTCTTCGTGGGAGAGGGTACCTCTCTGTGTCCATTTGCCTGAATGTTGACCTTTTTTTTTTTTTTTTACTGTGGAAAGCTGGTTTTTATGCTGTATTTCCATTTATTTCTGTGGCTTTGCTATTGATTCTGGGGGAAAGGATATAAGCAGATGCTGCCTATTCAAGTCATCTTGACTCAGTCCCCCAAGTATATTTTTAAACTGTATCTATGAATGTACTCTTTTTTTTTCTCCAGGGAGAAACCAGAATCTTATTGTCCAATGTTGTCTGTCATTGTTTAAGGGATGTTAGAAGGAGTTGTCTTGGTGTTTGTCTAACTGAGCTTCTTGCAGTAGGCCACATTAGAGTCAGAGTAGTCAGAGATTCAACTATCTTATGAACTAGAGGCATCTTTCCAGTTTTTTGCTATATATATTAATTTTTTTGTCTTTATTTTCTTATTGGATAGTAGAGACAGCCATAAATTGAGAGGGAAGGGGGAGATAGAGAGAGAGAGAGACAGAGAAACACCTGCAGCACTGCTTCACCACTTATGAAGCTTTCCTCCTGCAGGTGGGGACCAGGGGTTCGAACCCAGGTCCTTGCACATTATAATTAATATGTGCATTCAACCAGGTGCAATACCACTTGGCCCTGGTATATATATATATATATATATATATATATATATATATATGAAATAATATGGTGTTTTTCTTTTCTCTCTCTAGCTTATTTCACTTATTATATTATCTATTAGATTTGTACATGTTGCTACAAGTGGCAATATTTCATCTACTTTATAGCTGGGTAGTATATGTACTGCATCTTTTTTTTTTTTAATCTGATCAATGTGTATTAGAACTGAAGCTGTTTCCATATCTTGGCTTTTGTAATAACACTATAATGAACTTTTGGGCTCAGATCAAATATAGTACCTCTTTAAAACTGACCTGGTATTAGACAAAGTAGCAGGGACTGCAAAGACTCCCTTTGAAAAGTTCTCGAATAGGGTACTCACCAACTTAACTTATTTGTAGTAGCAAAACTTCATGTCTGGAAGTTATTATACACACTAGGTATAGCATTGATAGGGAAAATTAGCTGAATCAGGAACATGGCAGAAAAGAGTAAATAAGGTTTCTATAACACCCTTACTTAGAGTTTTAAATTCTGCATGGAATGACTGTTCTGAGTAAGGAAACAGTCACCAAGTAAAACGACTTTATCCCTCCACTTTGTCATAAACTCTGCTTTGAAATTAGTGTGAAATATATTCTGCCATAATCAGGAAATAAGAGACATTATTGTGTAGATTGCTAAATTGGCCCATCTTAACATGAATGGCATGTTAATAATTGTAAAGTTTTGCTCTCAAAGGTGACATGCTCAATATCTGCAATATGACAGTGTTAATTCTAATCTAATAAGGGTTTAATCTCAATATTATAAACCCTATTACATGAATCACCTGAAATGTTTTAAATTTTCCTCTGCTGAAATGTAGATCATCAAATCATGTTTATTCTGGGCAATATCAAAATTGAGATGGAGTTAGTATGGAATAATCACTTGCAAACATTGTGATCTAAGGAATCTGCTGTTTCTTTTGTTCTGGCTAAGTATGTAATCACTTCCAACCATGCTGGTCACATTTTAAATTTAGATTTAATTTATAGTACATAGGTATGCAGAACGCATTCCAGATTGAAATATACACATAAAGAATGAAAGACGATAAATGCTAAAACTTATTATTTAATTTCTTACTTGTCTTTTTTGTTTTTGGTGGGGGGGAAGCAATGCTAGCTAAATTGCCAAATCATTTTTCTCATATTCATTTAAAGATAGGAATACTCCCAGTGTATTAATGGTTAATTCAACTACTTTTCCTCTTTTTGTATTTGCAGACTTTTCTTGCATAAATTCTATGTGTATAGTTCCCAAGGTGTCAGGGCAGTTCTCAAAATAAAAATATTTTCAGAAGATGTGCATATATCAGTTAAGATAAAAGTTTCAGATAGTCTTATCAATTAAGAAGTGGGATAGAAATGTTTACTCAGTCATGGCTTCTTTTAAAAACCATCACCCTACAGTTTTCTGGAATACATCAGTAGGTTTTAGTACATATCACAGTATCTATCACTTTTGTAGAAAAAAAGATGAATAAACATTTCTGTACTCAGCAAACGAAAATTACTAGTAATTATGAGAAGTCCTATGACTTTGTTGCCAACAGAGGATAGAAACCAGAGAAAACGCTACTTTAAGAGCAAATCCTTAAGCAAGTAGTGACGAAATCCTTGTCCTTGAAGCTTATATAAATAACTTTCCAGTGTTTTTTTAACCTTTTCTTTCCCCTCCACAGTCCCCTCAGCAATGAGGCATGTCACTCCATTCCTTCACATCCATCTTTTTTTATTGATGTCCACTTTGGTGTCTGTACAGGCCATCAATTTTGCTGCCTTGTAGGCAGCCAGTGGGAATGTACAAGTTAAGTCACTGGACTTTGTGTGTTGAGCTTGAGGAGGAGGGAAAAGGAGGAAGTGTCAGCTTTCTTTAGCACTAACAGTCCCAATCAGATACTGGCACTGGGCCTCATAAATCTTGTGGCTGACCCAGGTGAACCCTGAGGCTCAGTGCTCACTGAAAACTGATCAGGCCTCTGCTTAGTTTAACAGGCTGTTCTCAGTGACAAGTGAAGGGTTCAACAAATGCACAAAACAGATATATATTAGTTGAAAAACTAATGGCTTTTAAAAGAATGTTTGACAATTGTTTAAGGTTGTCTGTAGATCCATTATTCTGATAAACGACCAACTTGGTGGATACTAAAGTGGAGCTGCCTAGGAAGGCTCCAACATAAACTTTTATTTATTTTTTTCCTTTTCCTCTTTTTCTTTTTTACACATTGATCGTCTAGGTTTGCATTCCATGAGCAGCACATCTAGAAAAGCAAATAAAATACCTGTGCTGCATAAATTTAACCTTGCAGCCAGAATAGAATTAAAAAGACTCAGGAACTGCCCTCAGTGACCTGCAATTGACCGCTTGAACTTCTAAGTTAGGGTCAGTTGGGGCCCAGAATAAGAGGTCAAAAGCTGGTCAGCTTTCCTTAGTTCTAACATGCTGAATAGGAAGACTTTATTGCTGTGATTTATGCAATTTGCCCAGGCAGGTTAAGGAGAACTTAAAACAAACCACAGGGCTCTCTTGCATGTGGACACCCTCCTCTTTGAAAATAAATTCTGATTGTCCAGCTGGACATCTCTTGGGGATACGCCTTGAAGTATTTTACCCTCTGTGTCTACAGATTCATTCCCACACTCGACCCCAGAACGTGACAGAGTTAGTGTTTCCAGATTTATTCAAACAATACAAATGCACCAAATGAAGCACTTCCAAACCTGATTAATTGTGAAGGCAGAATAACAATCAGTAATGAATTATTTGGGGGAAGCAGTAAACTCCTACAGAAAGTTAACTCTTAAATCAGTTGCTTCAGAGGTCAAAACACAATAAAAGCTCAAATATTGAAACTTCTTCAAATAAAAGATTTTTGGGATTTGTGTTTGTCTTTGAAGCTTGAATCTTGTGATATACTTATGAAGGCTTTTTAAAAAATAATATAGATGAAAACCATCCAGATTTTACTGAAGAATAAACTTTGGAACTTTTGTGGATATATTTTATGTTCCTAGTGGAGTCAGGAACAGATAAACATTCATGGTTCCTACTACAGAAATTTGCCATATATGCTATTATTCTCTGTTCAGTTCCCACATTTCTAGAAAATCAGCAGTCTTGGTTTTTGCGATACAAGTCATTAAATAGCCATGAATGTCGGTTTTACTCAGATGGAAAGCAAAAAGAACTGAGCTCGTGTCTTTCACAGATGAAGTGTTACTTGGTCCTCTAAACCTTTAAGCCACCTTTCTGTTATTTCTCAGGGCATTTAGCGCTTCTGGGTGCATATGCTTCAATAATTCAAAATGATTCTGATATAATAAATGCAATTCACAAGGTACTAGTCTATAATGTGATCTAATTTCAATTGGTAAGTGAGAGAAAAAGCTAAAACTGTGAAAGATATTCACTTTGAAAAAATGGTTAGTATATCATATTCAGTATCTAATTTTCATAAAGGTCCTGAAGACCTACTTTTCAAAAGGATTATGTATGTCCCAAATATGTGTTTATGTGAGGTATTAGGATGAATCGCTGGGTGCTCTAGAAATTTGTCAGCTAAATAATACCCACCCAAATTATGTGTATAATAATCTTATGACAGGAAAAACCACAGAGTTACTAGTTAATAAGAACTGGTTAAAATAGTCTTCACAAATATGTAATTGACTGATCTTAAGTTCTTTTGGTTTTATTAAAATCACACTGATTTTCCCCTACCTTTTCTTTAACATCGTATGATGATTTATTTTCTTGGAAACTGAGCCTATCTATAAAAAGGACATATCTGCTGGACCAGAAAATGAATATGAATATATATATATATATATATACAGCAGGATTCTATTTTGCAAAGAAATAAGAAAGAAAAGACCACTACCTTAGGCAAGTAGTGAATGACAACTTACTAAAATGCTTTGCTCCTTTACTCCTTTACTCCTAGTGGTGGAAAGCCTGCCCCATAGGTTGGATAAAAGGACAAGAGCTTCAAGCAGAGAGTCTTCCCTCACATGAGACTGTCATAGCCTTTGTCTTCTCAGCAGCCCAGTTGACTTTTGGCAGTGGGTCCCTACACTTTAGTGCGGTTAGAATGTTTTCTTGCTGCATTTAATCTGTTGTAAAAAGGGTGTCTTCATTCTTGAACAATAAAAATTAAAGCTAATGTTCCCAGTTCACTGTAAAGAGCTTTTTGGAAACTCAGTTAATTAAATCTTCCATTATGAAGTATTTTCTATTACTAGAAGAAATTGAAAGTAGACAGGGAGCACAGGGCAGCCATTAATGAGGTTACTCAAGATCCAAGGATGTTGCATTATAAGATTGTTTCCAGAAAAAGTCTGTGGTTAAGCAAATCCCTGAAGGAATGAAAGTTCTCTGTACTGATGATCACTATTGATCATTTGGTGTTTTTGAAAGCTCAGTGGACAATTTTATCTTCTGCCCTCAGTAGTACTGTTGAGTGATTCATGAATGACTTTATTAAAAAATAAAATAGATGAATATTGAAAACCTGTTAATAAATAATATATATTTATTTATTCAATACAGTATAGCTATCTCATGCCAGCTCAGCCTTTCCATTCAGTGAACACTAAACTTTCTCAAGTTTTTTGTGTTATTTCTTTAATTCATGCCAGCTCAGTCTGTGGAGTTGCATTGCTTAGGTTCAAAACTATGTTTATATTAATAAATTCTTGCAACGGTTAAAAACATTTCAAAGTGCTTTTATTGCCAACTCTGTTGGGTTAAAAAGTATTAATATATGGCCTTGTTTTTTTCTCATCACCAATGATTTTTTTTTTTTTTTACCACCTGAAGAACATTAACTTTAGGTATTGTGGTTAATTTTCAGCTCAAACAACATGCAATTTTATCTCTCCTCTCCCCCAAATGCAGTGTAAATACTGAGAGAAACTTGTTTTATTCTGCTGTGAGGTACTACTGGCAGTAAATAATTGACACTGGTATTTCAGACCAGAGACACAGGAAGTTGCTTATTTCTATGCTCAGTAGTTGGCTTTATTGAACAGCTTCAGGTCACCAGGAGGGACTGTGAGTTTTTCTTCTCTTGATAACTTTTTCTAAAAGTTATTCCTTTATTGGGGAATTAATGTTTTAAAGTCGACAGTAAATACAACAGTTTGTACATGCATAACATTTCCCAGTTTTCCACATAACAATACAACCTTCACTAGGTCCTTTGCCATCCTGTTCTAGGACCTGAACTTGCCCCACCACACACTCATCCTGGAGTCTTTGACTTTGGTGCAACACACCAGCTCCAGTCCAAGTTCTGCTTAGTGTTTTCTCTTCTGATCTTGTTTTTAAACTTCTGCCTGTGAGTGAGATCATCCCATATTATCTTTCTGTTTCTGACATATTTCACTTAATATGATTTCTTCAAGGTCCATCCAAGGTCGGCTGAAAACCATGAAACAACCATTCTTAATAGCTGAGTAGTATTCCATTGTGTATATAGACCACAACTTGCTCAGCCACTCATCTGTTGTTGGACACTTGGGTTGCTTCCAGGTCTCGGCTACTACAAATTGTGCTCCTAAGAATACATATGTACACAGACCTTTTTGGATGGGTGTGTTTGGTTCCTTAGGATATCTCCCCAGGAGAGGAATTTCAGGGTCATAGGGAAGGTCCATTTCTAGCCTTCTGAGAATTCTCCTGACTGCTCTCCACAGGGTTTGGACCAATTTACATTCCCACCAGGTTAGCATACTTTTCACTATTTACATAATAATTAGAATGAATTATTATATGCTTATTATATAACAGTATAATAGCTTATACCTGTGCTTATTATACCGTTTTTACTTATTTTACCTCACAAACCTGGTAACAACACTACTAGCAATGTACTGTGATTATCTCTACTGATTAGATGGGAAACTGAGACCCGATGAGGCTCAATAATAGTATATAATTAGGGACAAGATTTCACCCAGGAAATCTCATTTTGGAATCTGTGCTTATGAACATGCTGTATTACATCAAATAATTTATATAAAGTTAAACTAGACCAACTCCTATTCATGTAGTAGAAAGCTACTGGACATCTTTAGTGACCTCTTTGAATACCCACCTTCCCTTTATATTCAGGGCCAGTCTTTCCCCAACTTTCTTATTTCTTTATCACCATCCATATCTTCTCTCACAAGGAAGAAGGTAGTACATATCATGCATACACTGGCTAAATACATTCACATTTTGATGTCTTTCTTCAACCAATGTTTATTCATTTATCTGCTTCACAATTATTTGTTCTTTATTTTCTTGCAGAAGCAGTCCTTCCTTCCTTCCTTCCTTCCTTCCTTCCTTCCTTCCTTCCTTCCTCCCTCCCTCCCTCCCTCCCTCCTTTCTTCCTTGTATTCTGCGTTTATCTCTTCCCTTTCTTTCCTTTGTTCATCCTTTATCCCCTTCTATTATCCATAATCCCCATACTTCTTTTATAAATAAGTCTAACCTTGAACAAATGAGTAAAGTTCTTTCCTTGCTTTTAAATTTTTTTCTAACCCATAGCCTGGCCTTAAGTTAAAGCTTCTGTAGTCATTTTGAAAATAGGGAGACCAATAGGGTCAGGAAGTCATTCATTTCTCCAAGACCAGATAGTTATAGTCCCATGGAGAAGCTTAAAAGGCATACTCAGACCTCTCTGAAGCCTTTACTAAATCTTCTTGATTTTAGACGCTTACATTCTTAGACTTAGCAGGCAAGCATTTCATTCAAAATGCACTGAGTACAATGATCTCTTATGAATTGACAGATCATTTGTAGAAAAGGTGATGAGGCATTTTAGTTTATGTGATACAATATTCCTCTAATTTTGCATTTTGCATGTTCACCTCTAGTAACTGTTGTATTATACTAAAACTTTCATGGCAGCCAGCCAGAACATATCACTTCATATGAAATAATTTCAGGTTTGTAATGAGATGCGTGCTTGTAATGAACTTGTTCTAAACCCTAGTTTTGATGCAGACACACTTCAGTTAACTTCATGCTTTTACTGACCCTGTAGTAAATGTTTTTATAGCTCTAATTCTCATGGGACTTTTGTCAAACTTTTTGCTGACAACTAGAGCAAAATAAACAAATAAATAAACAAACCTACAGTTATTTGGTTCTGTTTCTCTCCAGAGCTGGCAAATAACAAGAATTACAGAATGCAATTAGCAGGGCCAAATACACACAAAGGTAATGTAATAATATTTGAGAACAATTCCATGAGGGTCGTTGTTGAAAGTATTATTTTGTCTTTTTCTAGTGATTTAATATTTTTTCTAGATTTTATTTCAGAGCTTAGAAAACATCAAACCTAGAAATAAGGAAATAAAAAGTTAGTTTTGTAAATTTCATAGATAACATAACAAGGAAAAATTAAAATAATTTTAACAATATTTTTTTTTACCATCTTATATTTTATTACTATTTTTTCTATAGTATATAACTTAGGCATTTATATACTGTAGAAATGTTCTAGGCTACCTAACTAAACGAAAGGTTTAGTTATTATTTGGAGGATGGGTAACTTGCGTATTCTGATAGTGTCGGAAGCCATCACAAAACCTATACATATGTTAAAATTCAGATAACTGCATATTTATTTATTTATATTGCCACCAAGATTTTTCCTGGAGATTGATGCCTACACAATTAATTTTGGTAGCCTTCTCCTTCCTTCCTTCCTTCCTTCCTTCCTTCCTTCCTTCCTTCTCTCTTTCTCTCTCTCTGGATAGATATAGAAATTTAGAAGCATTGGAAGATAGAAATAGATAGGTAGAGGTAGAGGTAGAGAATGAGAGGAACCTGCAGAACTGATTCACCTCTTACATAGTAATGTTTGTGCTAGACTGAGTGCACCATCTACCTAAAAGACCCCAGAATAACAACAAAAAAAAGTTAGACAGAGAAGACAAAGTGGCAAAGAATGAGAGAGGGAGAGAGACAGAGAGAGAAAGAAAGAGAACGATATATCATAGCACCAAAACTTCCTTCATTGTAGTGGGGGGATGGACCTGAACCTGCTTTGTGCATATGATAAAGCAGCACATTGTCCTAATAAACTATTATACCTTCACGAACTTCTAATTTTATTTCATCATCTCATTTTATTTCACTTCATTTAATATTTTTGTTATCTTTATTTGTTGGATAGAGACAGACAGAAATCAAGAGGGAAGGCGGTAGGAGAGAAGGAGAGAGACAGAGAGAAACCTACAGCCCTGCTTCACCACTAGCAAAGCTTTTCCCCTGCAGGTGGTGACTGGGGCTCAAACCTGTGTCCCTGCACATTGTAACATGTGTGCTCAACCAGATGTGTCACCACCTGACCCCCTTCGTTTAATATTTTTTCTCTCCACTGTTATTGCTGAGGTTTGGTGCTTGCACTAAGCTGTTCCTGGTGGCCTTTTTTTTTATTCTCCTTTCTTTCTTTCTTTCTTTCTTTCTTTCTTTCTTTCTTTCTTTCTTTCTTTCTTTCTTTTTTTCTCCCTTCCTGCCTTCCTTCCTTCCTTCCTTCCTTTCTTTTCTTTTCTTTTTTTTTCATTTTTTTATAGGACAGAGAGAGAAATTGAAAGAGGGGGGGCAGATAGGGAGAGAGAAAGACACCTGCAGTTCTGCTTCACCGCTTGTGAAGCATCCTCCTTGTTATAATAAGTTTACTGCTGAAAATTCTATTTTATCTTTCACAACTAACCCCCTTTATTTGGATTTACTTTTCCCTTCCCCTTTCTCTCTAGCATCCATTAATGGTTTCTGTTTAATTCACTTGTCTTGTTTCTTTATGTACCACTAATGAGTGAAATGTTCTAGTATTTGTTTCTCCACCTTATTTCACTTATAATACCCTGTAGTCCCATTCAAGTTGTTGCTAATTATAGTCTTTTAATATTTTATTAAGAGGCAAATAGTATTCTATTGAATGCATTTTTATCATCTTTAACCAGTCATCTGCCATTGGTTGTTTCCAGCTCTTTGTTATTGTAAATAATGTAATGAACACAGGAGTACACATATCCCTTTGAAGTAGTGCTTTGGTATAGGTGATGGGTGAGTTGAACCTGTTGTCTCTGGGAATTTCAGGTATATAAGTTTTGTGTTCTAACACAATTAGATATCTCCTTTGTGTGCCATTTTTTCCAATGTATATAGAAGAGTTCTTTTCAACACTGCTTGTGAAGGGTGATTTAATGATGGCAAACTCCTATAGATTGTGTTTGTCTGGAAAGCTTGGCTTTCTCGCTCATATCTGAACTAAAGTTTTTCATGATATAATATTTTTGACTGGCAGTTTTATCTTTTAGTATTTGGAGCTTTATTATTTAAGAAGAGATAACAAGAACCATAGCATCGTTCTGACAGTTGTAATGTCAGGTATTAAACTCAGTATTTGCACATGAAAATCCTGTACTTGATCACTGAGCCACTTCCTCAGTTATTCTTTGATTACTGTGAATATCACATTCTGTTCTCTCCTGGACTGTAGTTTTTTATTTTTATTTATTTTTCTTTTCTCTTTTTCTGAGAAATCTGGTCATAGCCTGATTAGAGTATGTTGCTTGTTTTTTGTTTGTTTGTTTTTTCCCACAAGGTGCCTTTGATATTATCCTCTTTTTGTCTTGGTTCTTGTTTAACTAATTTGTATCTAGTGAATTTTTTACCATTTAGACAACCAGAAATTCTGTTAGTTTCCCTGAATTATATGTTCATTTCTTCCCCAAAGTTCATGAGGTTTTCAGTGATTATTTCTTTGAATAAGCTCTCAACTCCTCTTGTAAAACATTCCTATGGAATTTAATATCTCTTGTAATATTTCTCCATTTATATCTTCCTCTTTTTTCTTCTGCTTGAATCTTGCCTAGACTTCTATGATTAAGCTCACCGATTCATTCCCTTAATTGGTCTATTCTTATTCAACAAATTCTTCACCTCCTTAGCTTGTTAATTTCTTTTCCTCCTCTTCCTCTTCTTCATCCTCTCCTTGTTTGTTCTTTTGCCACCAGGGTTATCACCATTACTCAGTTGGTGCACAGCTCCTAGCAACCATCCCCTTCCTTTGCTATGTGTATATTCTCAATCTCTCTCTCTCAGAAAAAATTTCAGCTCTGGCTTATGGTGGTACTGGAGACTGAACCTAGGAAATGAGAGCTCCAAGCTTAGAAGTTATTTTGTATAACCATTATGCTGTCTCCCCAGCCATTTCTTTTGTTTTTGATAAAGTTGAAAAGAGAGGGAAATGAGAGAGAGAGAGAGAGAGAGAGAGAGAGAGAGAGAGAGAGAGAGAAAAGAAGAAGAGGAGGAGGAGAAGGAGGAGGAGGAGGAGGAGGAGGAGAAGGAGAAGAAGAAGAAGAAGAAGAAGAAGAAGAAGAAGAAGAAGAAGAAGAAGAAGTAGAAGAAGAAGAAGAAGTAGAAGAAGAAGAAGAAAATGATGATGATGATGATTAGAAGAGACACCTGTAAACCTGTTCCATTACCTGTGAAGCTACCCCCTTACCACCACCACACAACAGGTAGGAACAGAGCCATGAACTTAGGTTGTTGTGCGTGATGAAATGTGCTTTCTAAAAGTGCACCACCATCTGGATCCCTGTTACTTTATTTCAAAAACTTTGATTATTCTTTTTGCTCATTAATTTGGTTACCAAGATCTGTGAGCTTTGAGTTTTCTGATATCTCTTTGACTTAATTTTCTGAGTCGTCTTATGTCTCTTTGAGTTTTCTCTCTCTCGCGCGCGCACGCGCGCCCTCTCTGTGTGTGTGTATTTGATTTTATATTAATTGGTCAGATAATCTTCCATAACTTTGACTTTTAGAGAGCTGTCATTCCCTTTTGCGATATAGCATCATGTTATCTTGAGGTCTTAGTTTGCAAGGTATTATCTTAGTCTGTCTGCTCAGTGACTTTCTTATTGTCTTTTGAATTATCCTTGAGTTATATTTAAAGTCTAGACAAGAAATTTATAAATAAACTATAATTCACCTTTTACCTTTCAACGGGTACAGCCATGGCTTTAATTTTTGTTGTTTCTGCTGACTGCTGTAGGCACATCTCAATTCTTAGATCTCCTAATTTGCGTTTTATATTGTCTTTGATTTCTGTCTGTAAACTTCAATGTAACACTGATTTTTTTTTTTCATGTGGTGAGGGTAGGATGTTAGGTCTAGATCACTTTCTCAGTTGTTCTCTTTGTTAGTACCCTGTCCTGGGCTGAGCATATCAGCTCCATTGCTTTGAGATTCACTTGGCCAAGGTCACAGACATATTGATAAAAATATGATAGTAATAGAATATGTCTGAATATTTATTCAAAATGATTGAATATTGGGGCGGAGCCAAGATGGCGACTTGGAAGCAGCTGCTGGGGTGGGCTCTGACAACAATTGCTGGAAAGGGTAGGATGCTGGACTTCAGCAGGACGGGGAACAAACCATTCTAAGCATGACACCAAGGAGGTGACTATAGCTCAATTTGGGTTAGAAAACAGAGCAAAAATAAAGGAATTTTAAAAATTATTTCTCCCTCCCCCCCATAACTAGACCCAAGGGGTAGGGAGCCACTGCAAGCAGGCTCCCCACTGACCTTTCTTCTTTACCAAGATTCCTGGTTCAGCAGGGGTGCCATTCCAAACCTGTTCCTTTCTGAATCTCTTGTCTATTTTTTTTCTCTGAGTAAGTGACTGAGGCCCAATTGGAGTGACAAATATGTGACCAAACAGAGCCTTACCCCACCTGGGAAAGACTGCCTAGAAGTTTTGTTTTGTGTTTTCAATCTGTAGTCTAGGCTCACTGTGCCTGAGCTAACTGGGAGCCGTCCAAGCTGTAGACCCACTGCTGGGGCTTTTTACTCTGTTCTATTTTATTATTACTATTATATATATTTGTATCCCTTTGCCCCCCTCTCCCTTAGGTTGATCAAAATTAACTCTTAGTAGTGACCAGGTGTCTTATCCATTGTGAGAGGAACTTGTTTCACTCTTCATACCTCCCCTATCCACTTTTCCCCTTCTCCCTCCTCCTAGCTAATTAAAAATAAATAAATTTTTAAAAAACCCTCCTTTCACTGCTTTTTAAAATGTTTTTTCTTTTCTTTTTTCTTTCTCTCTTTTTCCCCTGTCTTCCTTTCTTCCTTCCTCTTTCCTTTGCTTTCTGAATTCACTGATACTCATTTGTGAATTACTTCAGGGAAGAAATCTGACTCAGAGTGGACTTTCATTGTATTTGTCTCTGCTTTACTTCCCTTTCTCCTCTTGCTACCCCTAGAATTTACAGTGTACAGTGGATTTGCATAATTGTCTACTCCTGCTATACTTTTTTCTTTTTCATTTGGATTTGGTTGCTATTTTTTCTTGGACTGGAGACATTGTTGGGCTAACTGGTAGTGGTTAAATTGCTTCAATCCTTGCTTCAGTTACTTTTGTGATTTCTGAGGGTGGCGATTGCATTTCTCATAAAGGTATTTAGTATAGCATGGCTTGTACTCAAAACACAACAACTGAGGAAAAACAGAACATAAAAATAAAAAAACACATTAATAAAAAAATGTTTAGATCAAGAGAAAATAAAACTGCTACTACAATGAATGAAGACAAGAGCCTAGAAGAAACTACAAATCAACCAGAAGTAACCATAGATAAGAAAAGCATGCAAGAAATGATAAACTTATTAATCACAGAAATGAAAACAACTTTGTAGGAAAGGGCTAACATTATTAGTGAAACAACAGATGAGACCCTCAAGGAAAATACTAACTACCTTGAGGCAATTAGAGAACTGAAAGCTAAAATAGCTGAACTGAAGAAAGAAGCTGAGGGAAGGAAAACAGACTAACAGAAGAAGAAAATGGAATTAGCCAGACAGAGGATGAGCTAGAGAAAACTAAGAAAGAAGTAAAAGAGCTCAAAAAGAGATTGAGACACACTAAAAAGAACAACAGAGACATATGGGATGATCTCAAAAGGAGTAACATTCGAATAATTGGCCTGCCAGAGGAAGAAAGAGAGGAAGGATAAGTAAACATTCTAGAGGAAATTATAGAAGAAAACTTCTCAGACCTGAACAACAGAAAGGACATTAAAATTCAAGAGGCCCAGAAGTCCCAAACAGAATCAGCCCAGACCTGAAGACATCAAGACACATCATAGTTACAACAAAAAGAAGTAAGGATAAAGAAAGGATTCTAAAGGCTGCAAGAGAAAAACAAAAAGTCACATACAGGGGAAAACCCTTAAGACTATCAGCCAACTTCTCCACTCAAACTCTAAAAGCCAGAAGAGAATGGCAAGATATTTATTGAGGCTGAGTGAAAAGGTGTTTCAACCAAGGATAATATATCCTGTTAAACTTTCATTCAAACTAGATGGAGGGATCAAAACCTTCTTAGACAGACAACAGTTAAAGGAGGTAACTATCACCAAGCCTGCCCTGAAAGAAGTTCTAAAAGATCTCTTACAAACAATAACATCACTATAATACTTGCAATATATCAGAGAAAATAAAAAAATGTTGAATAATGGCACTACAATACATTAAATCCATAATGTCAGTAAATTTCAATGGCTTAAACTCACCAATCAAAAGGCACAGAGTGGGGGGATGGATCAGAAAACATAACCCAACCATATGCTGCTTGAAAGAATCCCACTTGACCCAACAATATAAACTCAGACTAAAAGTGAAAGGATGGAAAAACTATCATACAGACTAATGGACCACAAAAAAAGGCAGGAACAGCCATTCTCATCTCTGACACAATAGATTTTAAATTAAATAAAGTAATTAAAGATAGGCAAGGTAATTACATAATGATTAGAGGATCAATCAGCCAAGAAGACTTAATAATTAACATCTCTGCACCCAATGAGGGACCATCTAAATACATCAAGCACCTACTCAACTTAAAAAATACATCTTTAGTGATACAATAATATTGGGAGACTTTAACACCCCCCCTTTCACACTTAGACAGATCAACAAAGAAGAGAATCAACAAAGAAACAAGAGAATTAAATGAAGAGATGGATAGACTAGACCTCTTGGACATTTTCAGAGTTCTTCACCCCAAAAAACTGGAATACACATTCTTTTCAAATCCACATAACACATACTCAAGGATAGACCACATGTTAGGCCACAAAGACAGCATCAACAAATTCAAGAGCACTGAAGTCATCCCATGTATCTTCTCAGACCACAGTGGTGTAAAGCTAACATTTAACAACAAACAGAAAATTTTTAAAAGACACAGCATTTGGAAACTAAACAACATACTGCTTAAGAACCACTGGGTCAGAGAGACACTCAAGCAAGAAATTCAAATGCTCCTTGAAACAAATGAAAATGAAGACACAAGCTATCAAAATATTTGGGACACAGCTAAAGCAGTATTGAGAGGGAAACTCATAGCCCTACAATCACATATAAAACAACAAGAAAAAGCTCAAATAAATGACCTTAATGCACACATTAAGGACTTAGAGGAAGAGGAACAAAGGAACCCTAAAGCAGACTCACTAAACAAAAAAGGGAGAAGACTCAAAATAATAGAATTGTAAACGATAGTGGGGGATATCACAGCTGACACCACAGAAATCCAGAAAATCATGTGAAACTTCTATGAAGAACTATACACCACCAAGCTAGAAAATCTAGAAGAAATGGAAGAATTCCTAGAAACATATGCCCTTCCGAAACTGAACCAAGAAGAACTACAAAACCTAAATACAACAATCACAAAGAAATCAAATTGTTATTAAGAATCTCCTAACACCAAAAGTCCTGGACCAGATCGCTTCACAAACGAATTCTACAAAACCTTCAGGAAACAGTTAGTACCCATACTTCTAAAGCTTTTCGATAAGATCGAAGAAACAGGAACACTCCCTTCCACCTTCTATGAAGCCAACATCACCCTGATACCAAAAGTAGATAGGGACACAGCAAAAAAAGGAAAACTACAGACCAATATCTCTGATGAACATAGATGCCAAAATATTAAACAAGATCTTGGCCAACCGGATACAGCAATATATCAAAAAGATTGTTCATCAAAATGATTGAATATTTATGAGCTGTAAGACTTTCCTAAAATATTTATTTAAAATATAATCATTTGGGGGGTTGGGCAGTAGTGCAGCAGGTTAAGTGCTGTCGGCACAAAGCACAAGGATCGGCTCGAGGATCCTGGTTCGAGTCCCCGGCTCCCCCCTGCATGGGAGTTGCTTCACAAGTGGTGAAGCAGGTCTGTAGTTTTCTATCTTTCTCTCCTGCCATTCTCTCTTCTCTCCATTTCTTTATGTCCTATCCAACAATGACAACATCAATAACAACAATAATAATAACCACAACAATGATAAAAGACAAGGGCAACAACAAATAAAATAAAACAAAACAAAATATAATTCTTTGAATTCCTTCATATATATCATGGCTATTTTATATATACTACATCTGAAATTATTTAAGAATTTTTATTTCTTCCCAATGGACTTTCTATAGCTGTGAAACCTTTTCTAGGCAGGTCATTTTTACTCACAGACTCCTCTGATTCCAGTGAGTTAGGAGACCTGCCTACTCAGTACTGGTTTCTTGAATGCTTGCTAATCATGGGTTTCTTTTTTAATAATCCCTTAAATATTGTTACTGATTTGGATACTCTAGACTATGTACATCATTGACTTCATAGAAACTTCTATGAATTATCACATTACTGTCTGCTTTCTTTTTTAATTTATTTATTTTTTAAATATTTATTTTATTTATTTATTCCATTTTGTTGCCCTTGTTGTTTTACTGTTGTAGTTATTATTGTTGTTGTTGTTGTTGGATAGGACAGAGAGAAATGGAGAGAGGAGGGGAAGACAGAGAGGAGGAGAGAAAGATAGACACCTGCAGACCTGCTTCACCGCCTGTGAAGTGACTCCCCTGCAGGTGGGGAGCCGGGGTTCGAACCAGGATCCTTATGCCGGTCCTTGTGCTTTGCGTCACCTGCGCTTAACCCGCTGCGCTACAGCCCGACTCCCAACTGTCTTCTTTCTTTACTCCTAAACTTCACAAGGACAAACATTAATTCTGCTTATGTTTTATGTTGTCTACTATGGAGGAATAATAAGATTGAAATATATTCTAGAAATATATTTCTATTGAAATATATTCATGATTCTTATTCTAGAATAAGAATCATGACCTGGGACAATAACCAATGGAGGAGTCCCAAAAAATGCTCCATTAGAGTTAGGGCATAGGGGCATTATAAACAATCAGTCAGAAGTGTTATCTAAATTTAAGTCACTTGTGAAACTTTTAAATTTATTGACAAAAGTCTAAAGACAGAATACACTTTTTTTTTTGGTAAGAATCTGTACGTGGACTCATTTCTTTCCTAATCTATGATGAAAAAACTCAGTGTTGTTGTGTTCACTTTTATAGCTGTTGAAATTGAGAAAAACAGAGATCATATATACTTAATCATTTTTTATTTTGTTTATGAAATGGTTGAAGAGAAGACAAAAATCTTTAATTCAAAGCAGTTTCATACTCATTGCATATAAATTTGCCTCATATATATTATGCCTCTGTAGATACTTGTTGAGTGAAGGATTAAAGAAAGCATTCAATTAATGAGGAAACAGTATCAATCTAGTCATCTTGGCATTTTATAGCAACAAACCTGTGGATAAGGATCTGAGCTAGATTAAAAGTCAAAACTTAAGGGCAAGTGAAATAGTGCACTTAGATAGTGTGCTACTTTGCCATGTGTCTAACCCAAGTTTAAGCCTGGTCTCCACTACATTGAGGGAAGCTTTGGTGTGTGGTCGGTCTCTCTCTCTCTCTCTCTGTCTCACTCTTTCTCTTCCTCCAGTCTCCATTTTCTTCCTCCATTCCCCCTTCCCTCTCTCTCTCATTTCACCTCTCTACCACTCTTTCTCCTTCTTAAAAAAATATTTTTTCTGTAAGACCAAACCAAACCAAACCAAACCCCTCCCATAGAAGGAAACACAGTCTGAGCAAACCTGATTTCCCTGGATAGATGACCTCATCAATTGTTGGGGCTCTGTGTAAGCTTGATAGAGCTTAGGGAGAACTCCCCCCATCCTTGAATGGAGGTCTGAGAAGATACTCTCTTGTTAGTCTCTCTCAACCGAGGTGAGAAAAGGGGAGAAACCGTCTCTCAGACTAAGTTCTTCCCTTCCTGACTCTCAAGCCCACGGAGACCTCACTGCCTCTCTCCATTAACTGTAGGCCACATGGCTGCCTGCTTTACAGTTCATTCAAAGTTTACATAGTCATCCAGAGTTCACACAACCACCCCACTTCTGATCACTAGAGAAAGCATACTCCATCGCACACCTCTCTGACAACAGTCAGTGAAGCAGCAAACTTTATTTCCTTATACCTTTGATACCTACCATGCTCTGTTTATCTTTACCCTATCTCACCCTGCTGACTTAACCCCTATGTTTCTCTCAAATACCTTTGGATAATTAAGTTGCTTGCATCATGGAGAATAATTGCCTTGACCTTTATGTATCTTATCAATTCCTGTCATACCAGCCCCCTACCATAGGGGCAAGCTGACCTTTAAGAAACCTGTAATTCCTGACATTTTTGAAATATGTTCTTTGTTTGGTTTTCTATTTAAACTCATGTCCACTTTCCAATAAATGAGATCTGAGCACGCTTCAGTCTCCCCGGTGTCTTTGTTTTGTTTTGTCCCTTGAGCGAGCAAGAGAGAACTGGTCGGTTGCCTTCCTGCTGGTGTCACCCCACAAGAATGCCAACAATCAATGAATGAGTCCTTGAACCTCACCTTTCAGGAGCCCTACCCCACTAGGGAAAGGTAAAAGGAGGCTGGGGGTATGGATTGACCTGTCAACATCCATGTCCAGTGGAAAAGCAATTAAAGAAGCTAGGTCTCCCACCTTCTGCACCCCATAAATCTTTGTTCCATACTCCCAGAGGGATAAAGAATAGAGAATCTTCCAGTGGAAAAGATGGAATGTGGAACTTTGTTGTTGGGAATTGTGTGGAATTATACCCCTCTTATCCCACAATCTTGTAGGTAATTATTAAATCACTCATAAAAAAAAGTCAGTTCATCCCTTGGTAATTTTCTTTCCTCACTGCTTCTATTCTTCTTCTCTTTTACTCCATTTAAATTAAAATGACTCTATATAGCTATGAAATACATCAGGTATAACTTAGTAACCTTGAGCTTTATCCTCATTGGAATTATCTATATTTCCACATGCTTCTTTACTCAGACATCACTTTAAAGAAGTATATCTTGGCTATCTAATTTGATCAGACAATCCTTTTCCATTATGTCTCAACCTAAAGCTTTCATCTTTATTATCAATCAAAACTGGTATTTTTGTTTGCCTGCTTTTGTGTGTGTGTTCTTTTGACCTCTTATTTGTTTCACTCTAATATTTATTTGTTTATAGGGTTATCAATATTTTCAAGGCATAGTGTCTTACCTCTTAAAAATCTGTTACTATCCCATATTGAAAGTACCAATATCCCTTGAAGATCAAAACTCACTGGACCTTTTCCACCTTATCAAACCAGTCCTCGAGCTGTAGTACTCTTTGGTCCTACCCAGATTTTTTTTTAATTTATTTATAAAAAGGAACCTTACTGCACACTTTAAGGACTTAGAGGAAGAGGAGAACAAAGGAACCCTAAAGCAACCAGAAGGACAGAAATCACTAAAATTAGAGCAGAAATGAACAACATTGAAAATAAGAGAACCATACAGAAGATCAATGAAGCCAAATGTTGGTTCTTTGAAAAATTACACAAGATTGACAAACCCCTAGCCAGACTCACTAAACAAAAAAGGGAGAAGACTCAAATTCATAGAATTGTAAACGATAGAGAAGATATCACAACTGACACTACAGAAATCCAGAAATTATGCGAGACTTCTATGAAGAACTATATGCCACCAAGCTAGAAAATCTGGAAGGTATGGAAGAATTCCTAGAAGCTTATGCCCTTCCAAAACTGAACCAAGAAGAACTACAAAGCCTAAATGCACCAATCACAGACAAAGAAATCGAAACTGTTATTATGAATCTCCCCAACAACAAAAGTCCTGGATCAGCTGGCTTCACAAACAAATTCTACAAAACCTTCAGGAAACAGTTAATACCCATACTTCTAAAGCTTTTCCATAAGATCGAAGAAACAGGGACACTCCCTTCCACCTTCTATGAAGCCAACATCACTCTGATCCCAAAAGCAGATAGAGACACAACAAAAAAGGAAAACTACAGACCAATATCTCTGATGAACATAGATGCCAAAATATTAAACAAGATCTTGGCCAACCGGATACAACAGCATATCAAAAAGATTGTTCATCACAACCAAGTGGGATTCATCCCAGGAATGTAAGGCTGGTTCAACATATGTAAGTCTATCAATGTCATTTACCACATCAATAAAAGCAAAGCTAAAAACCACATGATTATCTCAGTAGATGCAGAGAAAGCCTGTGACAAAATCCAACACCCATTCATGCTCAAAACTCTATAAAAAATGGGAATAGATGGGAAATTCCTCAAGATAGTGGAATCTATATATAGCAAACCTACAGCCAACATCAAACTCAATGGACAGAAGCTGAAAGCATTCCCCCTCAGATCAGGGCCTAGACAGGGCTGCCACTATCACCATTACTCTTCAACATAGTATTGGAAGTTCTTGCCATAGCAATCAGGCAAGAGAAAGAAATCAAAGGAATACAAATTGCAAGGGAAGAAGTCAAACTCTCAGTTTGCAGATGACATGATAGTATACATAGAAAAACCTAAAGAATCCAGTAGAAAACTACTAGAAGTTATTAGGCAATATATCAAGGTGTCAGGCTACAAAATCAATGTACAAAAATCAGTGGCATTTCTCTATGTAAACACTAAAACTGAAGAAGAAGACATCCAGAAATCACTCCCATTCACTGTTGGAACAAAATCAATAAAATACCTAGGAGTAAAGCTGACCAAAAAAGTGAATGACTTATATACTGAAAACTGTGAGTCGCTACTCAAGGAAATAGAAACTGATACCAAGAAATGGAAAGACATCCCATGCTCATGGTTCGGAAGAATAAATATCATCAAAATGAATATTCTCCCCAGAGCCATATACAAATTTAATGTGAGACCCATCAAAATTCCACCAAGTATCTTTTAGAAAATAGAACAATAACTACATTCATCTGGAACAAGAAAACACCTAGGATTGCCAAAACCATCTTGAGGAAAAGAAATAGAAATGGAGGCATCACAATCCCAGATCTCAAACTGTATTATAAGGCCATCATCATCAAAACAGACTGGTACTGGAACAAAAATAGGCACACAGAACAGTGGGACAGAATTGAAAGCCCAGAAATAAACCCCCACACCTATGGACATCTCATCTTTCAAAAGGAGGCCCAAAGTATTAAATGGAGTAAGGAGGCTCTCTTCAATAAATGGTGCTGTGAAAACTGGGTTGTAACATGAGGAAGAATGAAATTGAACCACTTTATCTCACCAGAAACAAAAATCAAATCCAAATGGATCAAAGACCTGAATGTCAGACCAGAAACTATCAAATACTTAGAGGAAAACATGGGTGAAACACTTTCCCACCTAAACCTCAAGGACATCTTTGATGAAACAAACCCAATTGCAAGGAAGACTAAAGCAGAAACAGACCAATGGGACTACATCAAATTGAAAAGCTTCTGCACATCCAAAGAAACTGCCACACAAATAAAGAGACCCCTCACAGAATGGGAGAAGATCTTCACATGCCAAATATCAGACTAAAGACTAATCACCAAAATATACAAAGAGCTCAGCAAACTTAGCACCCAATCCAAAAATGGGCAGAGGATATGAAGAAAACATTCACTTCAGAGGAGATCCAAAAGGCTAACAAACATATGAAAAACTGTTCTAGGTCGCTGATTGTCAGAGAGATGCAAATAAAGACAACATTGAGATACCACCTCACTCCTGTGAGAATGGCTTATATCAAAAAGGACAGCAGCAACAAATGTGGGAGAGGCTGTGGGGACAGAGGAACCCTTCTACACTGCTGGTGGGAATGTAAATTGGTCCAGCCTCTGTGGAGAGCAGTCTGGAGAAGTCTCACAAGGCTAGACATAGACCTTCCATATGACCCAGTAATTCCTCCCCTGGGGAAATACCCCAAGGATTCCGTAATGCCCAACCAAAAGGACACGTGTACATCTATGTTCATAGCAGCAAAATTCATAATAGCTAAACCCAGGTGCCCAACAGCAGATGAGTGGCTGAGAAAGCTGTGGTACATATACACAATGGAATACTATGCAGCTGTTAAGAACAATGAGCCCACCTTGTCTGACCCATCTTGGACAGAGCTAGAAGGAATTATGTTAAGTGAGCTAAGTCAGAAAGATAAAGATGAGTATGGGATGTCCCCACTCATCAACAGAAGTTGAGAAAGAAGAACAGAAAGGGAAACTAAAAGCAGGATCTGATATAATCGAGAGCAGGACACCAATGTAAAAACCCTGTGGTGAAGGGGAGGGTGGTCATTGGGTTTCCCAGCATGGCGGGGGGTAGAGGGGTTGGAGTGGGTGGTGGGGATGGGACACAGTCTTTTGGTGGTGGTAGTGGTGTTTATGTACAATCCTATTAAAGTGTAAACATACAAACCACTATTTAATATGAGAGGTGAAAAACTGATGATATGTCTAGAACTTCTTAAAACACAGACTGAGTCTTTTTTATACATAGGCTGTCTTTGATATGTTGTCTATCCCAAAAGCCTAGACCAGGGAGAACAGAAGCAACTGGTAGCACAGCTATATACAAGATGCTGGGTATTATACCCCAAACCCTATCAAAGGGACTTTCCAAAGTTAACTCTATCACCAAATAATGTGATGATAACAATAGCTATCCATTGTCTTCTTTAACCCTAAGACAACAGGAACCTCACATTTCCACTATAGAGCCTGTATTTCCACTAGTCCTAGAACCTTAGGATGGGGCCCACTTTTCTGCATGCTGCTCTGAATTCAAATCAAATAATATTGCATCCGCACATCACAACCTAATCAATGCAACGAGTGCCACCCCAGCATGCTTCACTTCAGTCTGTGACCAGAAACTTCAGGTGTGGAATGACAACCCTTCAGCTTCATCACTCAAGTGAGATCTTTCCTTTCATAGTATTCTCTAACTCCATTCCAGGTGTTCCACTCCCCATAAAGTCCCCAAACCTAGATATAGTCCAGGTCTCCTAAGATAGAGCATAGGTTCACCCGTGCCCATAAACTAGGGGAAAAATATATACCTGAAAGCAGAAGTACACAAGAGTATGCAGGGAATACCCCCCAACACTTCATCTGCACTATTCCAGTCTTTAGGTCCATGATTGTTCAACAATTTGTTTGGCTTTGTATGTTAACTCTCTTTTCAGCCACCGGGTTCCCGAAGCCAGCAAGATGCTGACCAGACTTCCCTGGACAGACGACCCCACCAATGTGTCCTGGAGCTCCACTTCCCCAGAGCCCCACCCTACTAGGGAAAGAGAGAGGCAGACTGGGTGTATGGATCCACTAGTCAACGCCCATGTTCAGCGGGGAAGCAATTACAGAAGCCAGACCTTCCACTCTCTTCAACCTATAACAACCCTGGATCTATACTCCCAGAGAGATAGAGAATGGGAAGGCTATCAGGAGAGGGGATGGGATATGGTGATATGGTTATGGCAATTGTGTGGAATTGTACCCCTCTTATTCTATGGTTTTGTTAATGTCTCCTTTCTTATATTAAAAAAAAAAGGTACCATTGACAAAACCATATTATAAGAAGGGTACAACTTCGCACAATTCCCACCACCATACCTTTGTATACCATCCCCTCATCTGATAGCTTTCCTATTCTTTAACCCTCTGGGAGTATGGACCCAAGATCATTGTGGGATGCAGAAGGTGGAAGGTCTGGCTTCTGTAATTGCTTCCCCGATGAACATGGTCATTGATAGGTTGATCCATACTCCCAGCCTGTCTCTCTCCTTCCCTAGGGGTAAGTGCTCTGGGGAAGAGGAGCTCCAAGGCACACTGGTCCCTATCCATGTTGTAACTACAAAATTATTTGTACTGCATTGCTTTTTTTCTTATTTATTTGCCTCCAGGGTTATTGCTGGGCCTCAGTGCCTGCACTACAAATCCACTGCTCCTGTGGGCATATTTTCATTTTTTTTTTTTTTTTGATAATACAGAGAGAAATTGAGAAAGGAGTGGAACATAGAGAAGGGGAGAGATAGAGATAGACACACACACACACACACACAGAGCTTCAGACCGGCTTCACTCTTTTTAAAGTGACCTTCCTGCTGGTGATGAGCTGGGGACTTGAACCAGGATTTTTGTGCAGGTCCTTGCACTTCGTATTATGTATTTGGTAGAGACAGAGAAATCTTGAGGGAAGAGAGAGAGAGAGAGAGAGAGAGAGAGAGAGAGAGAGAATGAGACACATGCAGGACTGCTTCACTTCTTGTGAAGCTTCCTCCCTGGAGACCAGGGTGTGAACCTTCATCCTTGCTTATTGTAACATGTGTGTTCAGCTAGGTGTGTCACTGCCTGGTCTTTTCTTAGGACTTTTATTATACTGATAAGCATAACCCATATTCTATAGAAATATCTTTCACTGAAGTTCAATGGTCTAGATTTCAAATTTCAAGATACTAGTGCTTTTGACATATTGTGACTATTTAAAGTAATAAATCATAAAAAAGACCAACCAAAAAAAATAAAACTGCAGATTGGTGGGGTTATGAATTATGTCAGTTGAACTGAGTAAGCCATTTAAATGCTGTAAACCTTGTTACACAAAGCACTGGAAAACTAAGAGAGCTTTATTCTCTCCATGAATTTTAAAGACTGAACAAGCCTAACCCACCGAACATAACTCTGAAATGTTTCTAATTCCCTTATTATCAATGAAGGTAAACCAGAGAATGCAGAGAGAATTTCACCTTAGGGAAATGTACTGCTGTGCATTTTCAGTAACTATATAGTCCATTTCTGCCTCTATGCTTGAAAATTAACAGCATGTTAACAGAACTACTGCCTATACTGTGGTACTGTCTGTTTAGGATTAGGCCATTAAATATTGATGGAGATAATTGTTTCTGCACTTGAACATCAGAAAGATGGAACTAAAAGTAGTTTAACTGACATTTCTCTTTATGCTTGGTAGAGAACTGGATTTCAAGGTACAGAAGGATAAGTACTACCATGTATTCAGTTCCGTAGCCAAAGCATCATTGACCAGAAACTGTGGCTTGTAAAAATGTTATAGTGAAAGTTAAATGAAACAATTCAGGGAGCTTTGCTGAAATTAACTGAAATAGAATGTGCGAGAATTCAGTTTAAGGACATGCAAGCCAGCTGGGGAGACAGCATAATTGTTATGCAAAAGACTTACATGCCTGAGGCTCTGAGGTCCTAGGTTCAATCTCCAGCATTACCAGAGCCAGAGCTGAGCTGTGCTTTGTTTTCTCTCTGTCTCTCTCTCTCTCTCTGCATCACCCTTATTAAAAACAATAAAATATTACAATGAGCATGGAAGAAAGATTTCTTCTTTTTTATCAACATTTTAAATTTTACAATGATATTCACCTATATGTGGTAGGAACTGCTATAATAGTAAATGTATCATAAATCTATATGACTTCTGGTGCTTTTTAGAAATAGAATACACTTTGGAAAGTATGACTGATTAAAATTGGGTAGAATTTAAAACCTTTATGTGTCTGAGCTTCATAAAAGATCCTGTCCTGTTCGTCAGTATAGCTTTAGTACCTAGAGAACTGGAATATGATTGTGCAATTAAAAAACAGATGATATTGTATTTTTTGGGGAACAAAATGGATGGAACTGGAAGTGACTACTAGCAAAGCAAGCAAAAGGCTACTATTGAATGCTTTTTCTCATGTATGGAATACATAGAATACAAAACACAGAAGCATGCTAATAAAAGGGCCAACTTTTCTCTAAGAGTTTGTGAGAACTGTGGTGTTTATTGTAGGGAACAGAAGGTGTCATATAACTTTGATGTGGGGTGTGGTATAAAACTAGGCCCCTGAAAGCTTATAATCATGTAAACCATTATTATATTGTTAGTGAAAAAATGGGGAAAAATCCTGGGTTAATTGGTAGGTGGCATTGCATGTTGAATATAGGATTTGTTTCTATGAGGATTTGAGTTTGATCCCTGACCCCATGCATACTAGAACAAGGCTTTGGATCTCTCTGTCTAATAATACATTAATCAACAAGGAACGCTTCATTGTTTTTTCAACCCATGAGTTGACCCGATAGTAGAGCTCTGGACTTGAAAGCTTAAAGTCCCGAGTTTGCTCTCCGGCACCACTTATAACCAAGTGCTGCTCTGCATTGTCCTCTTTTCATTCTCATTCTCGTGAAACAAATGAAATCAATGTTTAAAAAGATAATATTAAGACAAATGAATAATCCTTGGTAATCAGTAAATAAAGGCTATATTTGCTTCTCAGTGGTGTCCTTGGGTTGGCAAAATAGGTTGCTTGGCTTGTTAGCTACTTTTCCATGTGCACTACCCAAGTTCAAGGCTGGCATTTGTGTTTTGGTTGGTCTCATTCTCTCTTCTTTGACCTCTATATAAAAGGATAGTACCCCTAATTGTAATGTTCTAATACAGTTACAGAAACACCTCTATTTATAGAATTCTGTATTACTACGTTTGAATGATTCTGGAGCCTGACGAAATTGTTAGGACTATTGGTATAAACATGGGCTTTGGTAGCAAGCAGGTTGTGTTGAATCTAGATTCCTTACTCATTAAATATGATTTGGGTAAGCTTTTTTTTTTTTTTCATTGGTAAAACAGGAATAATAATTCTGTCTCATGGAATGATTCTAATAATAAGTGAAAATCAGTATGCTTAAAAATCTATGATCTGTGCCCAGAACATCAATAATTTCAAAGACAGTGATCCCATCACTTTTTAAAGTTATATAGTTTCTTACCTATATAATCTTATACTCTTTTAAGTCATTGTTAAATCACTAATAAATATAATATTAAATTACACATAAAAATAATGAGTACTAAAAACTCTAATAAGTCTTTCAATTAATATATCATAGACCAATAGTGTGTAGAATTATCTAATAACACAAATTAATTGTTTAGTTGAAATTACTTGTATATTTATATGTGTGTCCATGGACATCTTTAACATTTAATCCTTTGTGTTACTAATGACTTATTGAATATAGTAAGTCAGTACAGAAATAAATTGGGAGGACAATCCATAGCATGGAGAGTTAAGCGCACAAGGTGCGAAGTGCAAGGACTACTGTAAGGATCCTGGTTCGAGCCCCTAGCTCCCCACTCGAAGGGGCATTGCTTCACAAGCGGTGAAGCAGGTCTGCAGGTGTCTATTTTTCTGTCCCCCTCTCTGTCTTTCCCTCCTCTCTAGATTTCTGCCTATCCTATCCAACAACAGGGCAACAAAATGGGACAAAATGGCCTCCAGGAGCAGTGGATTCAGGGACCGAGTCCCAGCAATAACTCTGGAGGGAAAAGAAAAAAAAAATCAGAAAACATTCCATTATCTGATAAACAATGTTATATTGCATCTCTCAAAATTCCTATACTGAAGGCCTTATATCCACTATGTTAAAATGTAGCTGTACCTAGAGATAAGACCTTGAAGCAAGTAACTCGGTTAAAATAAAACATTTGAGAGGTTGATCCATATTCCCAGCCTGTCTCTCTCTTTCCCTAGTGGGGAAGGGCTCTGGGAAAGTGGAGCTCCAGGACACATTGGTGGGGTTGTATGTCCAGAGAAGTCTGTCAACGCCCATGTTCAGTGGAGAAGCAATTATAGAAGCCAGACCTTCCACCTTCTGCATCCCACAATGACCTTGGGTCCATACTCCCAGAGGGTTAAAGAATAGGAAAGCTGTCAGGGAAGGGAATGGGATACAGAGTTCTGGTGGTGGGAATTGTGCGAAGCTGTAGCCCTCTTATCCTATGGTTTTGTCAATGTTTCCTTTTTATAAATAAAAAATTAAAAAAAGAAGCTGGGAGTCTGGCAGTAGCTCAGCGGGTTAAACGCACATGGCGCAAAGCACAAGGACCGGCCTAAGGATCCTGGTTCCAGCCCCCGGCTCTCCACCTACAGGGGAGTAACTTCACAGGCGGTGAAGCAGGTCTGCAGATGTCTCTCTTTCTCTCCCCCTCTCTGTCTTCCCCTCCTCTCTCCATTTCTCTCTGTCCTATCCAACAGCGATGACATCAAGAACAACAACAATAATAACTACAACAATAAAACAAGAGCAACTAAAGGAAATAAATAAATATTAAAAAAAGAAACTATAGATCAGATAAATAAATGTGTATTTTTATGATAAAAATAAATAAAACATTTAGGATTGGTCTTATTCTAATTTTACTGGTGTCTTTATATGAAGAGGAGCCTAGAACAAACAGAAGTGATGGCCAGGTACATATGTGCACAGAGCAAAGATAATCTGAAGGTACAATAAGAAGTGGCCACCAGCATGTCAAGGAGAGAAACCTCAGAAGAAATCAGCCCTGTTTGTACCTTACTCTTGGACTTTTAGTTGCCAGAATTGAGAAAAGCAAGCAAGAAAGCAAGCAAGCAAACAAACAAACAAACAAAACCCTGTCCATTTAAGCTACTCAGTTTGTGACATTCTTTTTTTCCCCTTATTTTTATATATTTTTAAATTCCCTTTTGTTGTCCTTGTTGTTTTATTGTTGTAGTTATTGTTGCTGTTGTAGTTGTTGGATAGGGCAGAGAAAAATGGAGAGAAGAGGGGAAGACAGAGAGGGGGAGAGAAAGAGAGACACCTGCAGACCTGCTTCACCGCCTGTGAAGGGACTACCCTGCAGGTTGGGAGCCGGGGGCTGGAACCGGATCCTAACACTGGTCCTTGAGGTTTGCGCCACGTGCGCTTAACCCGCTGAGCTACCGCCCTACTCCCAGTTTGTGACATTCTTTTAGTTACAGCCTAGCAAAAAGACAACTGTGAACACTAAATTAAACCCAGTCTTATGGAAACCAATGAAATGAATAACAAAAACAAAATTTTACTTCATAAACTAAATTACCTGTTAAGTATGACTCCTCTCTCAAAGGATGTTGACTTTATACTTAAAAACTCGCAAGGACCAACTTAAGGATCCCAGTTTGAGCTCCCTGTCACCCACCTGCAAGGGGGAAGGGGTCGCCTCACAAGCAATGAGGCAGGTCTGCAGGTGTCTATCTTTCTCTTCCCCTCTCTGTCTTCCCCTCCTCTCTCCATTTCTCTCTGTCCTATCCAACAGCAACATCAATGGCAACAATAACAATAATGACAAGAACAAGGGCAGCAACAACAACAAAAAGGAAAACATGGCCACCAGGAGCAGTAGATTTGTAATACAGGCACTGAACCCCAGCAATAACCCTGGAAGCAAAAAAAAAAAAAAAAACCTCCTAAGGCAGTTCAACTGGAAGTTTCAAAAAGTCTTTGAAGATTTGGGATCAGTGTTCTCCCAGTGAGCACCTGGATATATATTTGACTTCCTTCAATCTGATGAGCTTGTGTCTGCTGTCAGGGACTCCTACATAGATCTCCCAGAAGCCATCCTGTTACTTTTTGTAACATGTTATGTACATATCTCTCTGTTGGTGAATATCCTAGAATTTATAAGTTAAGGACATTTTATTTCTGTTTTTTTTTCTTTTTTCTTTTCAAGATATGTTTTTACCACCTTTATTTATTATTAGATAGAGACAGTGAAAAAATGAGAAGAATGGGAAGATAGAGAGGGAGAGAGACAGAGACACCTATATCAGTGCTTCACTGCTTATGAAGCTTTCTCCCTACAGGTGGAGACTGGGGGTTTGAATCCAGGTTCTTGCACATTATAAAATATATGCTCAACCAGGTATGCTAGTATGTGGCCCATTTTTGTTTTTCTTATGCCTTAACATGCTTTGATTGGCCCTATTTGTGACTAATTTTAAATTATTGAAATGCATATCTATGTGCTGATTAATTCCTTGTTTTTATTTTCTTAGCTTCATCTTTCATTTTTGTTGCTTGCTCTGCAACTATGGCCCTAAAGGGATAATTCTATCTGAAATTGCCTGAAGATTCAATAATATTTGATATTGATAGGTTGGCTTAGAAAAGATAATTATCACTGTCTTACTCAGTTTTGCAGAAACTGCTTTGCAGAGGCAGTAAATATGATTCCACTGTATCATAGGTTAAAAACAAAGAAAGTTGGTAATCTGTGCATAGTAAGTGCAGCCAAGAATGTTCCTAGCTATGACCACAAAATATGAGCTCAGACCTAGAAGGATACAGAGGTTACACAGACTCCTGTGCTAAAGATAGGCCCCAGAACAAAACAATGGGGTTTATAGATAACAATATTTATTTACTTTTCCCATATTTGGGAACTACTCTCTGCCCTGATCCAGCTTTCTAGTCCTATGTACAACTCTGACACCATCTCCTCTGACAATATCTTTGTTCCACCTGCATGTTAGCTGTCAGGCTCAGGCAAAAATTACTAAAGTCATCTCCTTGGAATATACCCAAAATAGACATACCAGTTTTTTTCTCCCCCAAAATGGAGACCACAAGTTTCATCTGCTATTTTCTTATCTTTAGGTTCCTGATTATTTAACAATATCTTCTACTATATAGCTTAATACTTTGTTTATCCACTAAGTTGCAGATGCTACCATGATGCTAACCTCAAGTCCCTGGGGAGATAACCTCACCAATGTAACTCCACCTCCACAAAGCCCTACCTTCTAGAGCCCTAGGGAAAGATAGAAACAGGCTGGGAGTGTGGGTCCACCTGCCAGTGTCCCTGTCAGTCAGAGAACCAATTACAGAAGCCATACCTTCCACTTTCTGCAGCCCATACTAATCCTGGGTCCATGCTCCCAGAGGGATAAAGAATAGGGAAGTTTTCACTGGAGGGGTTGGAATAGAGAACTCTGGTGGTAGGAATTGTATGGAATCATACCCCTCTTAGCCTACAGTCTTGTCAATCATTAATAAATCAATAAAAAGGCTAAAAAAATAATGAGAATCTCACTATGAATTTGCTCCTTATTTTTACTTTCCTGTTTTTCTTTAAAACAACTGGCAAGGCCTAAGATATGAGACAATTTATGTTTTAGGCAGAAATGTAGAGAAAACACATCACTGTTCAGAAAGCCAGGACCTCAAAGCTTACACTATGTTTATCCCAAAATCTACCTCCTATCTTTTTGCAAAAAAAAAAAAAAAAAAAAGAGCAGGTGTATTTAGTCCTCCGCTCTTCTCATATACACATTCTCTTAAACAACAACAACAAACTCCAGGAATCTGATTGTTGTTACTGCCTTCCTTGAACTCAGAACTGCAATAAAAGTGTGATAGTATTTGATTTTACGGTACATTTAGCAATAAGCATCGATTTAGCTTTACATTCATGTACCTATCTGTCCAATTTTCACATCTTTAGAATTGATTTTGCTATTTCATCCTGTTAAAATTTTGAATACTATCATCTCTTAGAAGGAAGGCAAGGAACACAGTAGTTAATTTAAGTAAGGGTGATAGAGTTAGTGTATCTGTATTCAGATCTCAACATTGCCTACTCTGATTTGTTGGTTTAAGGCCCTCTCACAGTTTCACTACACTGCTTTAAATAAGGGTTTCAGTGGTATTTGTAAGTCATTGTTAGATCGTTTGTATTTATTAAAGAACCTGGCTCACCATAGTGTGTTGTGAATGTTAACTGTTATTGATCATCGAGTGTCTACTTCCAAGAAGTAAAACTTGGCTTCACAATTACTGAGTTTTGCTCAAAAAGCATATAGTAGCATTCTACTTACTTCTGAAACATTGGTAATTGTTGGATTATTTCAGAATTAATTTTGAGATTTAATGTTCTGCATATTTTAGTGAGTTCAAAACAGTGATTGAGAAAGTGACAGTGGCGATTGAACATTTCTCTCCTTTTCTTTAAAACTTCACTATCTGAAGTCTTTACATAAACTATAAAGATAGCCAATATTTTATTCCTGATGTAATGATTTTGAAATGTGTTAACTATGGGTGGGAGGAGCAGAAAGTAACGGACTGCATTTCATTAACATTAATTTGGTTCAACTGAAAACAGTTGAACATCTGTAACTACAGTTCCATCCAGCCTTCAACATCTGGCATTTCATAAAGGACAGGACAATGTAAGTCCAAAAGGAAAAAATTTGTTAAGACTGATGAGAAGTATGTTCTGGAAAACATGAGCGAATTACACACTCATTTCTTAGGAAACATTCTTTAGAGTTATTACCTACAGGACTGAGGAATTGTTTCATATAAGTGAACCTACATTTTGTGGATGGAGCTCTTTAATATATCCAACATGTCCATCTGAACAGGTTTTCATGTTGAAATGAGTCACATTTCTATTTATTTATTTTTCTTATATTTGTTAACTAGAAGTATAACAGGGTATTAGAGACAAATGTTAAACACTATCAACAATTTGCTATAAATTATTTTTTGCAATACTCAGTGTATATATGATATTATAACCCCATTCTTTCCAAATTTCTACTGTCAAAACTAGAAAACATCTGTAGATTCAAACATGCTAAAATTTTACTTTGAACTTTTTCCTAAGTAGATAGAGTTTCATTCACAACCAGATAAAGATATCCTTGTATCTTACTTATTGCAATAATAGACCGGATGAATTCTGGTTAAATCTGAATATTTTTAAATGCTCTATATGTTCTAGTTCTAAATTGCATGTTTTAAGCATATTGCTTTGAAATCCTTAAAAAATGCATACTGAATTTTGATGTATTCTAAAACAGTCATGAAAATTAACATCTTCCCTCAGCCCAGGGCCAAACAGATTTTTTTTTTTTTTAAACAGGGCCAAATTAGAATCTGCCTACAGGCTTCAGATAAAAAAAGGTATCAAGCAGGCAACTTTTTAAAGTCAGAAAAGGCAAAGTAATCTTACATGGATATCTTTTTTGGTAATTTAAGTAACTGGGGAAAGGAATAATCTTTTAACTTAACCATAACCTATCAGAGTGTGTAGATGTTAATATATCATTTTCAGGATGCATGCAAGCATAAAGGTACTTTGCATACAATAAGCAAGAAATTATGTTAATGTAGACATATAAATTACTAGGTGTAAAACTTGCAGGGCTTTTTAACTAGGTATTTTTATAAGTTACATATGTGATCTGGTCTGACTTATTAGTTAGAACTGGGAAGTCTGAAGCTAGAATCCTGGACTGTTGATTATGGAACATTAATTCTGTCTCCTCTGATTTTACTTAAGTGAAACTCACAGCATTGGTTCATAATAACATTTTGTTTGGCACAATAATACAGAAGCAATGTCCATAACACTAGGAAAGGAAGGATGGCATCTTTTGAGTGCATAAGAAGGTCCACTATCTGTTTCAGTCTCATTCAAATATTACTTGAAAGCTGTAATCAAGACAATCCAGACTGGAAGAACTTAAGAGCTTACTTAACTCAAGGTTACAAAGTCAGTGGTAGGGTGTAGATAGATAGCATATTGGTTATGCAGAGAGACTCTCATGCCAGAGGTTACGAAGTCCCAGGTTCAATCCCCCACACTACCATAAGTCAGAGTCGATCAGTACTCAGGTAAAAAAGAAAAGATCACTATACAAATCAATGACAAAGTGCTAATGCTAAGACAAGAGAAATCGAATAACATAAAGTAGACAAAGAGGTAAGTATGTGGATGTATGCCAAACATATATTTATATATCTGTGCTCACAGATACATCACATGTATATATATTGTTACCATATCCACACATATGAAAAATATATGCTTGATGTGAAAAAAAATATGCTTGATGTGATCTGATCTTGTGTATGCCATTTCTTCATTCTTTTGTTTGGGCTGTCAAACATAAACTCAATTTTACTTTATTCACTATCTGTCTCTGAAGAATTTTCAATCACTTTATTGTGGATTAGTGGTTTATAATCCAGTTGCTGACATATTGGCACGATTTCTTTTTTTCCTGTGATAGGTGTTGCGACACTAGTGACACTCACCTCCAGTTTATGTCCCTTTCTACTGTCATGTATCAGGACCTCCAGTCCTCTCCACTCCTTCCCTTGAATTCTATCCTTAGAATTCTTTGTTTTAGTGCAATACCCATCTTAGACCCATCTTTAATTCAAGTTTTACTTGGCTTTTGTCAATCCTGTGTATTTTCTGATTCCAGATAAACTTCCTGTAGCTTTTTTTCCTATTATCTACTGTTCGTGGTGGACATTTCTTCTTTTTTCCCTCTTTCTCCTCCTTTCTATTTTTATTTGACAAGACAGAGAGAAATGGATGCAATTGGAGGGAGGGCTAGAGAGAAGAGGATGATCATGAGGGCTGAGTGGTGGTGCACCTGGTTGAACACACATCACAATATGCAAGGACCCGGTTCAAGCCCCCCGTTCCCACCTGTAAGGAGGAAGCTTCTCAACTGGTGAAGCAGAACTGCAGGCAGCTTCCCCCTTCACCCCCTTCCTCTTTGATTTCTGGCTGTCTCTATCCAATAAATAAATAAATATAATCTTGAAAAAGTATTTTTTAAAAAATAAGAGAGAGGATGATCAGGAATCACCTCCCCTATAGGCGGGCAGTGGGGACTTGAACCCAGGTCCTTGAACGTGATGATATTTGCATTTAACCAGGTGCACTACTGCCTGCTCTGCTTTTTTTTTCTTTTCCTTATTCTATTAAAGAAATTTGGTGGGAACTTTGTGGGGATTTCATTATGTTTGTATGTGATTCTAGTTTGAGTTGTCATTTTGATCATGTTCATTACTCCAGTCCAGTTCCTTGAATCACAACTCATAGTTTTCAGTATACAGGTCCTTCACTTCCCTTATTAGGTTTATTCCTAGATATTTGATTTTGTTGTTTTTGTTGTTGTTATAGAGAGTGGAATTGATTTTCTTATTTCTTCTTTTTTATATTTATTTATTTATTTATTTATTTATTTTTGTTGCCCTTTTTTTGTTGTAGTTATTATTGTTGTTGTTATTGATGTCATTGTTGTTGGACAGGACAGAGAGAAATGGAGAGAGAATGGGAAGACAGAGAGGGAGAGAGAAAGATAGACACCTGAAGACCTGCTTTACCACTTGTGAAGCGACTCCCCTGCAGGTGGGGAGCAGGGGGCTCGAACTGGGCTCCTTAAGCTGGTCCTTGTGCTTTGCGCCTTCTGCGCTTAACCCACCGTGCTACCACCTGACTCCCTTTCTTATGTCTTCTTCTTCTACCTTGATAATTGCATAGAGAGAGGAAAGCTATTGATAATTTCCAGGAGTTTCCTGTTTGATTATTTTACATTTTCTTTCTTTATTTTTTAAAAAGTTCTATTTCTTTATTATTGGATAGAGACAGAGAGAAATTGAGGGGGGGTAAGGAGAGAGAGAGACAGAGAGACACCTGCAGCCCTACTTCCTTACTTGTGAAGTTTTCCCCCTGCAAGTGAGAACCAGAGGCTTGAACCCGGGACTCTGCACATTTTAATGTGAACACTTAACCAGGTGCGCCACCACATGACCCCCTATTTTGGATTTTCTGTGTATATTATCACATCATTTGTGAATAGTGATCATTTCACTTTGTCTCTTCCAATCTGTATCCCTTTAATTTCTTTTTCTTGCCAAATTTCTATGGCTAAGGCTTTGAAGACTATGCTGAGTAGTAAAGGTGACAGTGGGCAGCCCTGTCTTGTAACTTATCCTAGAGTGAAGCTTTTGTTTCTTGCCATTGAATATGATATTGGCTGTTAGTTTACTTGTTAAAGACTCAATGAGTTTGAGGAATTTTCTACCTATTTCCATACTTTTTAAGTTGATTATGAAAAGGTGTTGGAAACAAGATCAGAAAAGAAAACACAAGTAGAACCTGAAATGGAATTTGCGTATCGCACCAAAGTAAAAGACTCTGGGGTGGGTGGGTGGGGAGAATATAGGTCTAAGATGGATTCAGAGGACCTAGTGGGGGTTGTATTGTTATATGGAAAACTGGGGAATGTTATGCATGTACAAACTATTGTACTTACTGTTGAATGTAAAACATTAATTCCCCAATTAAAAAAAAATCAGAAAAGAAAAAAAAAAGAGAGAGAGAAAAAAGAAATTATACTGGAAGAAAACAAGCAAGAATTTAAAATTAAACAAAATTGACAGGAAGAGGGGTATAAAGAATAGGAGAGAGAGAGAGAGAGAGCTACAACACTGCATAGCAAAACCAATCGACTAAAAGACTTGCAAAGTCTCATTCCCTTTAAGTATATGGGTACAAAGTGTAGAGTAATGGATGACAGCATTTGGAGGTAAGAAGTTCTGACTCTGAGTCCTGGCAATTAACAATACTACAATTGTGTTATAGAAATAACAGATTATTATCAGTAAAACTAATAACCCAGAGTTAAGAGGATTATATAAAATAATACATGCGAATCGCTCTGCATAGGGACAGGCACACTGAAATTTATCAATAATATTAGCTATCGTTTTCTTATCAGTTGAATCTAGATAACACTTAATTCTTTGCTCAGAAAAACACTAAACAAATCTGTCATGGATATGTAGACACCATAGGTATAGAGGCTGAGTTTCAAACTCAGGTTTCAGTGTCAAATGATCTACATGCTTAGAACATTTGCTTTCTACTACATTAAATCTGTTTTGAAATAACTGCATTTCAATAATTTCCTGGAAAGGGCGATGCTTTTAATTATAATGGAAAAACCATGTGTGCCGTTACCGCTAGACCTCATTTTGGGGGGCTAAATCTTCCATAAGAGTTATCCTTTTTACTCTTATGTATGTAGTTATGATATTGCAGGAGGATACTCGATATTATGTGATAAATAATAATTATAGGAGATACTAATTTTTTAAAAATAAACTATCTCTCCTTGGGGATTCAAGAAAAGTCTCTAGGGTAGGCAAAATAGATTCTCCAAGTAGTGCATATGCTTTGCCAAGCAATCAGCCTAGGTTTGAAGTTTAAACTTGGCTTCAATCACATTTGCGTAAGCTTCAGTGCTTTCCTTCTTTCCATCTATCTCTAAATCTTTCTTTCTGTCTGAAAAAGTCAACCCGTGGTGGTGAAGCTCCAGTGGTGACAAAAAAAGAAAAAAAAAATCTTTAAGGAATATGTTTGGCATGTACTAAAGTCAGTTCTGTTTTCAGGCTAGAGTACTTTTTTAAGTTAAGTTATACAGCCCATTGGAATTCATTCCTGTGGCAGGTTTTTCTAGGCAAATAGCATACCAGAGGAAAGTTTGGCTTTGAGTTTTCTTCATTCTGACTTATTTTCTTCCTTGGTTGCTAATTTGAATTTTCCCTCTGAAAAAGATTAGAATTATAATGCATGTGCAAAAGCATAAAGTTGAAAAAAATAAGTCAATTCGGGATCCCCAACTAACAATCTCCACTGGGGAAAATTACCAATGTCTTTCCAATTTAGTATTTTATTTATTTTTATATTTTTATCTTATTTATTGTTTTTCTTTTTTGGGGTAGAGACAGAAAAAACTGAGACAGGAAGGTTAAATATAGGAGAGATAGAGATAGAGAGAGAGAGAAAGAGAAAGAGAAAGAGAATCCTCAAACACTTCTGCATAGTTTCACAATAACTTGATTCTACTTATGTTTAAACAGATGTTTAAGATTTCTGGGAATTTCATAAGAATGAAGATTGTACTCTCACCAATGATCCTTAGGCATAATAGTAATAACAATAATAATAATGACAACTGTTTTGAAAAGCAACAATATATTACATAAGTGGTTTTAGAAATATTTTGATATTTATGAACAATATTTTTCCCCATTAAACCCATTTTTGAGGACTTTGCCTTTCATTGATTAGGTTTTCTGATCAATGCAGACCTGACATTACTTTTATCTGCAAGTCAATGGAGAGATTAATTCCTCCTCAATTTCTGACTTCATATGTGGGGACATGAAACTGCTCTAGACAGGAATAAGAGAAAAGAATCCTCATCAGTGATAACAAAATAAAATTCTCTTTTATTTTCTCATCAGATACTGCCTACTTGATATTTCATTCCTATACTATCTGAACATTCACTTTTGAAGATAGGAATGATTATACAGTTACAAAATTATGCTGAGACTCAGCAGGGTGGATTTACAGGTAGAGTACAGTATACTGTGCATTCATGAAGCCCCTGATTGAATCCCTGAAAATGCTTGTTATGGCGTGCTGCTCTGTGATTGCCCTTCTCCTCCCCTCTCTCAACAATGAATGAATAAACCTCTTTAAAAAACTATGCTGGGGGGACGGGGGGGGGGGGTCAAGTGCACATGGCGCCAAGCGCAAGGACCCACATAAGGATCCCGGTTCCAGCTTCCAGCTCTCACCTGCAGGAAAGTCGCTCCACAGGTGTTGAAGCAGGTCTGCAGGTGTCTACCTTTTCTCCCCTCCTCTCTCCATTTCTCTGTTTTATCCAACAACAATAACAGAAAACAATAATAATAACAATGAGGACAACAATAAACAAGGGCAACAAAGGGGGAAAAAATGGCCTCCAGGAACGATGGATTTGTACTGCAGGTACCGAGCCCCAGCAATAGCCCTGGAGGCAAATAAGAAAAGAAAAAAAAATACTATGCTGAATCAAATATTCTAAATTTTAACTTTCTGTGACATTTTTTTTTGTTTCCAGCAGTTAATTCATGATCTAAAATGTAGTTATCCTTTCTGATATTGAATTGCTGATTTTCTCTTTCTTACTGTTTCTCTTAGCATGTATCTTCTCAGACTTTGTTGGAGGTCAGGCAGCAGGCACCATCAATGGCTACGTGATTATAACCTACTTGCTGGACTGAGGAATACTCACTTTAAGATCTTTAAAAAAGTAAATGAATTATTGCTCACCTCAATCCATTAACCACACTGTCCATTCTGCTTCCATAGTTTTTGAATCTTTATTTATATAATGGAAATATTGGCAAGACTATAACATAAGAGAATACATTTCCACACAATTGACACCTGCAGAACTCCATATTCAATTCCCTCCCTTGATTGCTTCCCTGTTCTTTATCCCTTAGGGAGTATGGATCCAGGATCATTATGAGGTACAGAAGGTGGGAGGTCTGGCTTCTGTAATTGCTTCCCACTGAACATGGACATTGGCAGGTTGATCCGTATTCCCAGCCTGTCTCTCTCTTATTTAATTAATATGAGAGGGGGAAAATGGATTGAATGTTTCAAACTTTTTGATGCATAGAATAAAAGTTTTAAAGAATAGATTCTGCAGGAAGGTGATTAACTATAGAGGTGCCAAATGAAAACTCCCTGAATTAGGCAGAAATTCTGAAAAACTTGACTTTTTCATAACCTAGTTAGAAGCTACTTAAACTCACACTTTCAGAGCAAAATTTTTAATCATTTTAAAATTTAATTTCAAAATTAATAATTATAATTTTAATTTAATGATGACTTAGAGACATGTCCTAGAAAGCCAGAATTCCATTGGCAAAGAAAACATTGACAAGCATGCAAAATCTAGCCTTCACATCGCTAGATAGTCACCGCTCACAGAAACTCATGAAAGTAAAGTTCATTCCACGTTACATAGTCAGCCTACTTGCATGTGTCATTCCACTCAGTCATTTGTTAAACCTTGGCTCTGAGATGCATTTAGATACCCCAAGAGATAATCAAGTCCAAAGTCCGAGTTGTTGACCAATCATTGCAACCAAACTTTCAATTGTTTCTAGGAGCTATTTTGAGGAAGTTTAATTTTTCTTCAGGAAGGAGCCAGTAATTTGATCATCATCTTTGGAATGCATACATCAACTCCCCCAAAAATAATAAATCTCCTTACTTGTATAAAATGCAACATGGCACTGCTTACCTGAGTACATGTTGAGACCCCACACTTTGGAGCTTAAGTTGTAACAGGCTTCATGCCAGCCTATCTAGTACAGAACTTGTTAAAATACACAAACAATGGTAATTGCAAGTGGAGTCAAGCATTTAGAAGCAGAAACACTAATTAGAACTAATTGACAAGTGTTATAACACTCACCAGGGTAGCTCTTTACATAGAAATGATAGTTATGTAAATATAGTGACTAATTGTTTCTGCTTTGCTATTATTTTTCTTCTTAGTCTTCGAATCAAGTAAGTCCAGAAATTGCCCATTGATTACTATTTAAAATGTATGATAGCTTTCTAAGTGAGCATTTCTGTTTCTACAGTTTTGTTTCTGTCATCTATGTATGTTTGACTGTACGTCTGGAGACTGTGTTTATGCAGGACCACATTTCTCTATGTGTTCTTCTACATCCTTGTTGGATGTAGACATAATTTGTAATTATTCAGTATCTGTAAAATTGGCAAATTGTTCCAAGTTAATAAGCTAAATACAATTACTTCATATATTTTCATGACGTAGTTATGCTGATAATAGGTTGAAGCCAAACATTCCAGTCCATTTAACATGTGCCACCAATAACACAGATTTCTTAAGGAAAAGAATAGGTATACCGAATGCATTATTTATTTGTAGGTAAGTTTTATTATATTAAACTATAGTCTGAAGACACATAAAAATGGAGGCTTCACTAAAAGTAAAACCAAAGAAAACACATTGAGTACTTTTTACAACATCAAAAATGGTAAGGGGAAGTTTGTTAATGTCTTGTCAAAGATGGCCAGTCCAAATGTGATCTGTAATGACTATGCAGTGGGTTCTTCAGAGTCTGGTGATGTGAGTTTCAGCTATATTTCTATCACTAGTTATCTATGTAAACCAAGATGAAGTGTAGGAACTTTTAATCTTGTTTTCTTGTGTATAAATGAGGTGGATGAAACAGATTTTTACAAGGTCCCTACATCCTTTGAAGATATCTAATGTCAGCTATGCTGGAAATTTTCTAACGTGAAATTATAAGAATAAAGTTTACTTTCTTTTATAAAGAATCTTACAGATCCACTGGGGATATTGATGATAATGCAGATCTGAGGTGCGGTTTGTGATTCTTACTGGCTTTACCCATTTCTTTAGAGGTGGCAGTGAGAACTGAATATCTTTGGATTGAGTTACTCTACCTGATTGTTTCAACTGCATAAATATGATAAACTACCTTTCACATTTATTTATTTACAGTTTGGGGGATACACAAAAGATACATTTGAGTGAGTTGGTGAACCAGCTCTTTGTAAAGGCATGCTTCTTAGCAAATCTTTTTGAGAATTTCTCTCTCTCCATATCTATATAAACAAAAGTCACAACAGCATTTTATATAATTTAATCCCAAAGTCGCTTAATGTAAAGAAGAATCTTATTCTATATCACCTATCTAGGGTTACTATAACAAATTATTGCAAATTGGGTAAGTTTGAAACAACAGGAAAATAGTTTTCTAATAGTGGTGGAGAATAAAAATCTGTAATTAAATGATTGACAAGTCCATGTACTCTCCAAAGTCTTAGGAATGTATTGTTTCTATATTTCTATCCTAGTTTATAGTGTTAATTGACGATCTTTGGATTCATGGTTTTTGGAAGTGCCACTCCAAACTCATTATCTTTTGACACATAGTATGATCCCTGCATTTAAAAATAATTTAAAATATCTAGTCAGACATTTCTCCACTTTTTTAATATTTCCAATATGGTTACTTTCTGAGTTTTTCTATGTATGTGAACTGGGGGGGGGGGGGTACTACTAAATTCATTGAAATTGTTGCCTAAAGGAAAATGGAAGCTCATTAGCTTCTGATAACAAAAATACTTAGTTAAACCTTCAAAGGTTTACAAAAAAATCTGTCCAAATTATAATTAGTTGTATAAAAAAATAAATAAAAAGAATAGGTTCTAGGTTGGGGTAGTGAGTGTCTTCCAGACAAGGGAAGATAGGTGAGAGGTTATGTGTTTATGTCAAAGACTGTACTGTAAACCATTAACTCCACAAACTAAAAATAAATAAATAAATAATGTCTATTTCTTTTGTTTTTTATTTTTTGCAATTTTTTCCTATGTAACATGGAGAAATAAATTTAGATAGCCGGATGTGATGCCACCACTGAATGGTCTCTGAAACAACTTTCTCTTCTTTTTTTTTTTTTGAGTGGGGATGGGGGGAATAGGAAAGACAGGGAGAGGAGAGTAGCTGCAGTACTGTTCCACTGTTCTTTGACTTTCCTCGCAGCCCTGGAGTTGTTACAATTACTCCTGTAGTAGTGCCAGGTTTCAAACCCTTGGTAAAGCCCATGATCTATGAGGTGAGCTACATCCTGGTTCATCTTATTATTTTATTTTCTTTAAAATATTTTCTTTATAATTTCTCCCTCTGACATAAACTTAAATACCCATTATTCTTTCTCTTTGTTTTTTTTCTTATTTCTCTGACATAGTGCTTTTAATGATGTTACTTTTACCTTTGATGTGAAAATTAAAACTGTTTTAAAGTCATGTATTAATATTTATTGTCAATAATTGAACTTAACCTTAAAAACTACAGTCTTTTTTAAAAAATTATTTATAAAAAGGAAACACTGACAAAACCATAGGATAAGAGGGTACAACTCCACACAGTTCTCACCACCAGAACTTTGTATCCCATCCCCTTCCTTGATAACTTTCCTATTCTTTAGCCCTCTGGGAGTATGGACCCAAGGTCATTGTATGATGCAGAAGGTGGAAGGTCTGGCTTCTGTAATTGCTTCTCTGCTGAACATGGGTGTTAACAGGTTAATCCATACTCCCAGCCTGCCTCTCTCTTTCCCTAGTAGGGAGGGGTTTTAGGGAATCAGAGCTCCTGGACAAATTGGTGGGGTTGTCTGTCCATGGAAGCCTGGTTGGCATCATGCTAGCATCTGGAACCTGGTGGCTGAAAAGAGATTTAACATACAAAGCCAAACAAGTTGTTGACTAATCATGAACCTAAAGGCTGGAGTAGTGCAGATGAAGAGTTGGGGGGGAGGTCCTCCGTTCTGTAGATAGCTAGTAGGCCTATTTTAGTAATATTCCAAAGGGCCTGTGGCTATACTAATTTTATTTATTTGTTTTATTTTTTTTTCCGAGTTACCATGATTCAGGTCTTGACAAAACAAACAAAATGAAGCAAAAACAAACAAACAGACAAAAACCTTCTATTATTACCTTTCCCCCAATCCTTCCCCTTTTAGATTTATGATAGTTTTAAATTAAAATTCTGATTATAGCTCATGGTGCAAAGTGCAAGGACCAGTGTAAAGATCCTGGTTCGAGCCCCTGGCTCCCCACCTGCAGGAGATAGCTTCATTGGAGATGAAGCAGGTCTGCAGGTGTCTATCTTTTTCTCTCCCCCTCTGTCTTCCCCTCTTATCTTGATTTCTCTCTGTCTATCCAACAACAACAGCAATGTCAACAATAACATAACAACAAGGGCAACAATAAGGGCAACAGACCGGGAAAAATGACCGTCAGCAGCAGTGGATTTGTGCAGGCACCCAGCCCCAGAGACAACCCTGAAGGCAAAAATAAATAAATATTTTTCTAGACTTATTCATGTACATAATGAATCTAAAGAAAAATGTTAACAGCAAAGTGTTGGAGAGACAGTTGGGGCTCTGTGGTAGAAGGGTAATATGTTTTCATTGAAATATTAAGCAGTAAAACATCATAGAAATATTTCTTTAGGCTTTGCAGCAACAAACATACAGTTGGGAACACTGTCAATATAAGAGGAGGGATTTCTATTTATTTTAAATAGACGTCTTCTTTGTCAGTTTTTAATTTAACTAATTTATTTACATTATAGAGACAGATAGAAATTGAGAGGGAAGGGGGAGATTGTGAGAAAGACCTGCAGCACTGCTTCACTGCTCCTGGAGCATCCCCCTGCAGGTGGGAACAGGGGCTTGAATCAAGGTTCCTACCATGATAACATGTATGCCTTGTTGGATGGACCACCACCAGGCCCGCAGTACTTTCTAAATTACTGTACCCCTGAATCTAGAAGAATGTTTAACATGTAGCCATTATTTAGTATTTGTTTAACAAACCCATGGAATAACAGATACATTTGTAATGTATTGAAAAAATTATTGTAGTCAAAATTAGTCAAGTGTATTAGTTTAAATTATTTTTGATGCAAGTTGTTATTTGTTTGATTCAATTATTGTTAGGGGGTGTGTAGAATCTAGGCTTCTTTGGAATGTTTTTTATTTTCCTGTAAGATTAACTTATTCCTGATACCTAAGAGAAGTTTCCTCTGGGAGTTCTACTTCATCAAAGACCTTTTTCACAGTTGTTAAGGGGAGGGTTGCTTATTTAATTTTTTAAATTTATTTTAGGAGATTGACGGCTTATAGTCGACAGTGAAATGCAATAGTTTGTACATGGATAACATTTCCACATAAAAATACAACTCCTGTTAGGTACTTCTATAACATTGTATTCCAATACCTGAAACTTCCCCCAACCCCAGAGACTTTTACTTTGGTGCAATATACCAACTCCAGTCCAAGTTCTGTTTTGGGTTTTCCCTTATGATCTTGTTTTTCAATTTCTGTCTGTGAGTGAGATTATCCCATATTCATCCTTTTGCTTCTGACTTATCTCACTTAACATGATTTCTTCAAGCTCCATCCAAGATGGGCTGAAAACAGTGAAATCACCATTTTTAATAGCTGAGTAATATTTCATTGTGTATATACACCACAACTTGCTCAGCCACTCATCTGTTGTTGGACACCTGGGTTGCTTCCAGGTTTGGGCTGTTACAAATTGTGCTGCTACGAACATAGGTGTACACAGATCTTTTTGCATAGGTGTGTTTAGGTTCCTTAGGATATATCCCCAGAAGAGGAATTGTAGGGTCATAAGGTAGGTCCATTTCTAGCCTTCTGAGTGTTCTCCAGACTGATCTCCATAGTGGTTGGACCAATTTTCATTCCCACTAGTAGTGGGTTGCTTATTTTTAAAAGATCTACAAGTAATGGAGACAAAGAGATGACTTTTTTCCTTTAGTTTTTGAGTTGTAGGAAATAAAATCCCTTCATATACAGATTTAATATCTCTGCAATTTCAAAATTTGGTAAATTGATTTACTCAGGAAAGATGGCTGCACTTCATTAAAATAGGAACTTTAGGGGGGTATTGGTGGTGCACCTGCTTGAGTGCACATTAATAGCATCCAAGGAACCAAATTTGAGTCCCTAGCCCCACCTGCAGGGGTTAGGTTTCACAGCTTTGTGAGTGGTGAAGCAGGTCTTCAGGCGTCTCTCTTTCACTCTCCTTCTCTATCACCTCTTCATTCTCGATTTCTGCCTGTCTCTATGCAATAAATAAATAAATAAATAAATAAATATAATAATAAAAAAGAAACTTTAGCAACACAGAAAGGAGTTTCCTTTATGCTCTACCCTAATAAACCATTGTAGTAAACACCCTGAATATCTGAGTCCAAATTTTTCTGTCTGCCACTGTTCCACTTCATGCCTTACCCTACTGACTTGCTTACTCCACTGTGCCAACTCCCCTCCCCTCCCAATTTCTCTGTATCTATCCAATAAAAATAAATGGGGAGAAAACAAAAACAGAATCTTCACTGTAGAAGAGATGATGATCCAGAGTGTCAAAAGACATGAAAAAGTCACTGATTATCAGAGCCATTCAGATGAAGATAACAATGAGATACCATTTTATATCAGTGGGAATTAGAAAGGACAAAAACAATAAGGACTGGGGAGGATGTGGGGGAAAAAAAAGGGAACTATTTTACACAGCTGCTGAGAATGTAAATTGGTCCAGCCTCTGGGAAAAGTCTACAGATTTCTCATAACATTGTAAATGGACATATCTTATGACCTAGCAATTTTTCTCCTGGGGATTTTTCCAAAGGTAACCAAAGCATCTATCCAAAGAGATCTATGTAAACCTATATTCATATCTGAACCTGGAAGCAACCCAAATGCCTAAAGACAGATGGATGACTAAGAGATACATATATCAGAATACTCCTCAGCTGTCAAAAATAATGCCATTTCTCATTTTAGATTTAAATATAAGAACCATATAAAGTTATATAAGTCAAAAAATAGAAGGATGAATACAGGATGATCTCACCTATAGGTGGGCATTTCTGAAAAAGTCATTTTAGAATGATAAAGCCTTAGGAACAACTGGAAAAAGAAAATATTATGTTTTTCTGGAGAATTTTGACACCCTGTGGTGGATGCCAGTACATCACTTTTAGAAAGCTGAATGGCTACAATAGCTTTCAGGTGTCACCAGTTAAGAAAACAATCCTACTACCTTGCAGCCAGGGACTTGCAAGTATTATGAATGAACTATGCTAGTTGAAAAGTTCTTCTCAGCTATTAAACAAACACAGGACCACAGGTTATCATTTTCTATATATCAAGATGTCTTCTTAGTGGGGGGCAAGGGTAGAGAGTAGAATTTTACAAGACTGAATAGTTGTAAAGCCATAAATACAGTTTAATTGGTAGATTAGGTTGTACAGGCTCAGTTGGATTGAATTATAGTTATCTGTAATCCTACTTACATTACTGAGGTGAATTAAGAGGGTTTTCTTTTTTTTTTTTTTAACTTCCTGGGTTATCACTTGGGCTCAGTGCTAGTACTATGAATATTAATCCACAGCTTGTGGTAGCCAATATTACTTTTTTTTTCTTTCTACTTTATTTGACAGGACAAAAAGAAATTGAGACAGAAGGGGAGGTAAAGGGGAAGAGAGTAAGATAGACACCTGCAAACCTACTTCACTACTCATGAAGTATCCTCTGTGCAGGTAGGTAGCGGGGCTCAAACATGGGTAGCTGCACATGGCCATATGTGAGCTTAACTGAGTGCACCAACACCTGGACCTCAGAATGAAGAATTTTTTAAAGATCAAATTGGTTATAGAAAAATAAATAGTTCCACATAGATATATATTTATTTTTTAGATAATTAAGAAATGGAGCAAAGCAAAGAGAAATATTATTACTATATTTTTAAAATTAAAATTATGCATGACTAGTGCTAGAGACCAAAGAAGTCTCTTAAGGAAAAATTAGCATAGTTAATACTATCGAAAATTCTAGCCTGTTCAGGAGGCCTATAGTGAGAATAGAATCAGCTTCTACTTTCAAAATAATTCCTTGAAAGCAAAACAAGAAAGACCTACTTAAGTAAGTCTTTCTACTTAAACTACATAAGTGAGCTTAACTAAACTAAAAGACTGTATTTTTCTTATTGGTCCTCAGACCAAGGGACAGAAGCACAGAAACCTCCATCTTTATTTTGATGGACAAGATAAGATACTGATTTCAACAGCTGATTTTTATCCTAGTCATTCTGGTGAGTGAGTTTTTTTTTTTTTTTTTTGGTGGTCTGTTTATCACTCTCACTTTCTTTGTTCTTCCTAGCTTTGATCTCACTGGACTAGATTCTTGTGCTGTGTAGCTCCTGGGGAATTCCAGGACAAGAACAACACTCCCTGATTTGATGTTTGAAAGCTTTGGTTTTGTTTTAATCATCATTTATCTTTGCTTCGCTGTGTGTTTCTTTCATTTTCTTTTTTCACTTTAGTTCACTTTTAGAGTTCAGAATATCGAAACAAGAAGAAGATAGGTCTACTATGAAATTTCTCTGATGAATTGATTTTTTTTAAGACCTGCAGAATAGTAATGAGTGCCTTTCCTTGGTTCTGCCACATGGGAGTCAGTCCAAAGACTAGTGTTTATATCCATGGTGAAAAACAATATTGAGGCTTGTTTGTGGGCAGTAGTTACAAGTATGGGATTGCATTAACTGATTATTGTGAAGTCTAACCATTTCTGGGCATGTTTGTTATAAAATATTTTTAAAACTCAGATTTTTATGTACTAGATATTGTTTTTTTTAGATTATTCACAGAATTTTGATTGTTTTGACATTTTAACATAAACACTTCCGGCACGTGTACATAAATGTTACAGTAGGAATCATTCTCTTTGCAGATTCCTCCACTTTCTTCTTTGAGAAAAGAATCCCATTGTAAATGTCTTAAAGGTCCTGTGGCTCTGAACTTGTTCTGAATCAATATCAACTTGGAATCAATATCCCTTAAAAGAGCTACAAACTATTTTATAAGTCTATTTTTTCACATAAATTGCCATATAAGCATATGTGTGTGTGTGTGTGTGTGTGTGTGTGTGTGTGTGTGTGTGTGTGTGTGTGTGTGATAAATATATGTCAGGGAGTTGCGTGGTAGCACAGTGGGTTAAGCTCACATGGCACCAGGTAAGGACCCCAGTTTGAGTCCCCAGCTCCCCACCTGCAGGGGAGTCCCTTCATAGGCAATGAAGCAGGTCTGTAGGTATCTCTCTATCTCTCCCCCTCTCTGTCTTCCCCTCCTCTCTTCACCCTTACTTTATGAAGTCTAAATCAAGGGCTGGATTTATCATATATATAATAGAGATAAGAAGAAGATGTGAAAGGACCATACTGACAAACAACTAGAATTGTAACAACTGGTTGCAATGATGTGAACTACAGAAGATATCTCTATATAAGATTTTGACAAAAAGAATATGAATGTATGCACTTTAACTTATCAAATGCGATTTATTTGGCATTTAAAAAGATGAAAATGAAGAACTGGTAACAAAGTGAATTCATCAATTTGTCCTCCTGAATAATAAACTTTGATCTTGTAATCTAAAAAAGTTTACCAGATAGTTATATCTGCTCTAGAGGGCTGTTCCTTCCTGAATCATGCATTAAAGTGTTGCATTCTGGTTGAAAACAGTGGATTTTGTAAATATTATTAACTACAACCATTCAACTCTTTCTAACTTGTCCTTAGGACACTACTAATCCTTTACTTTATATATATTTTATTAGGGAAATAATGAGAGGCATGGCAATTTTCAAATCATATTTTTCTATTTTATCAGTCAAATTGTTGGTGGGAGAATATTTTATCTTTATGCCTAGACTTAAAAATTAACACTACAATTCATAACATATTGATTGCAAAATGTGAAACATCACATACACACAAACAAAAGGCCAACAGATGGAAGATCAACACATGAAAGAATCCCTATGGGATAAAGAAAATATATTTATTTCCTACTTTCATTTGGCAGTCTACAGTATAAAAAACTGGGAAATTGAAGTGAAGTTGAGGATAGAATTCTCATTAAGAAATGACAACTCCCAGAAGACTGTGACCCCTTCCACCCTACCCCCACCCCCCCTTCCACCTCAGGAAGCTGAATGTCAACCCTCCCCCCCACTACATGGTTTTCACTTTGGTGCCCTACTCTAGATTTAGTCAGCTCCTGCTTTTAGTTTCCCTTTCTGTTCTTCTTTCTCAACTTCTGTTGATGAGTGGGATCATCCCATACTTATCTTTATCTTTCTGACTTAGCTCACTTAACATAATTCCTTCTAGCTCCATCCAAGATGAGTCAGAGAAGGTGGGTTCATTGTTCTTATAGCTATATAGTATTCCATGGTGTATATATACCACAGCTTTCTCAGCCACTCATCTGTTGTTGGGCACCTGGGTTGGCTCCAGATTTTAGCTATTATGAATTGTGTTGCTATGAACATAGGTGTACACATATCTTTTTGGTTGGGTGTTATGGAGTCCTTGGGGTATATCCCCAAGAGAGGAATTACTGGGTCATATGGAAGGTCCAAGTGTAGCCTTGTGAGAGTTCTCCAGACTGCTCTCCAGAGAGGCTGGACCAATTTACATTCCCACCAGCAGTGCAGAAGGGTTCCTCTGTCTCCACAGCCTCTCCAGCATTTGTTGCTGCTGTCTTTTTTGATGTATGCAATTTTCACAGTAGTGAGGTGGTATCTCACCTCATTTCTCTGACAGTGACCTGGAAGTTTTTCATATGTTTGTTAGCCTTTTGGATCTCCTCTGAGGTGAATGTTTTGTTCATATCCTCTGCCCATTTTTGGATGGGGTCATTTGCTTTTTTGGTGCTAAGTTTGCTGAGCTTTTTGTATATTTTAGTGATTAGTCTCTTGTCTGATGTTTGGCATGTGAAGATCTTCTCCCATTCTGTGAGGGGTCTCTTTGTGTGATAGTTTCTTTGGATGTGCAGAGCTTTTCAATTTGATGTAGTCCCATTGGTTTATTTCTGCTTTAGTCTTCCTTGCAATTGGGTTTGTTTTATCAAAGATGCCCTTGAGGTTTAGGTAGGAAAGTGTTCCACCAATGTTTTCCTCTAAGTATTTGATAGTGTCTGGTCTAACATCCAGATCCTTGATCCATTTGGAGCTGATTTTTGTTTCTGGTGAGATAAGGTGGTTCAATTTCATTCTTCTGCATGTTTCAACCCAGTTTTCCCAGCACCATTTATTGAAGAGAGCCTCCTTCCATTTAATGCTTTGGGCCCCCTTATCAAAGATTAGATGTCCATAGGTATGGGGATTTATTTCTGGGCTTTCAATTCTGTTCCACTGGTCTGTGTGCCTATTTTTGTGCCAGTACCAGGATGTTTTGATGCTGATGGCCTTATAATATAGTTTGAGATCTGGGAGTGTGATGCCTCCATTTCTGTTTCTTTTCCTCAAGATTGTTTTGGCAATTCTAGGTGTTTTCTGGTTCCAGATAAATGATTGTAGTGTTTGTTCTATTCTCTTAAAGAAGCTTGGTGGAGCTTTGATGGGTATTGCATTAAATTTGTATATGGCTCTGGGGAGAATATTCATTTTGATGATATTTATTCTTCCAATCAGTGGGTGGGAGGGGACATAGTGTTTTGGTGGTGGGAATGATGTCTATGTACACTCCTATTAAATTGTAGTCATATAAATCACTATTTAATTAATATGAGAGGGGAAAATTGTATGTCTCGAACTTTTTAAAACACAGACTGAGTCTTTATTAAAAAGACATAGGCTGAATCTTCTATATGTTGACTCTCTCAAAAGCCTAGACCAGAGAGAACAGAAGCAACAGGTGGCACAACTATATACAAGATGTTGGGTACTGCACAGCAAATCCTAACAAAGGGACTTTTCAAAGTTAACCCAATTACCAAATAATGTGATTATAACAATAACTATCCATTGTCTTCTGGAACTCTATACCAACACTTCATTTGCACTGTTCCAGCCTTTAGGTCTATAATTGTTCAGCCATTTGTTTGGCTTTGTATGTTAACTCTTTTTTCAGCCACCAGGTTCCAGATGCCAGCATGATGCCAACCAGACTTCCCTGGACAGAGGACCCCACCAATGTGTCCTGCAGCTCTGCTTCCCCAGAGACCCACCCTACTAGGGAAAGAGAGAGGCAGGCTGGGAGTATGGATTGACCTGTAAACGCCCATGTTTCTTGAGGAAGCAACTACAGAAGCCAGACCTTCCACCCTCTGCAACCCACAATGACCCTGGGTCCATGCTCCCAGAGGGACGGATAGAGAATGGGAAAGCTATCAGGGGATGGGATGGGATATAGAGATCTGGTGGTGGGAATTGTGTGGAGTTGTACCCCTCCTATCCTATGGTTTTGTTAATGTCTCCTTTTTTAAATAAATTAATTAAAAGAAATCTAACATTTCTTTCTTCTTGCCTTTCTTTATTTCACTCTTTTTGGATAAAGACAGAAAAATTAAGAAAGAAGAGGGAGGGGGCTGAGTGGTAGCTTACAAGGTTAAGTGCACATGGCGCAGAGTGTAAGGACCAGCCAAGGACCAAAATAAGGATCCGGTTCAAGCCCCCAGTTCCCCACCTGCAGGAGAGTCGCTTCAGGGGATGGGATGGGATATAGAGATCTGGTGGTGGGAATTGTGTGGAGTTGTACCCCTCCTATCCTACTGTTTTGTTAATGTCTTCTTTTTAAAATAAATAAATAAAATAAAATAAAAAAGAAATGACTACTCAAACTAATTTTTGTTCTTTAAGGAACTATCACAGGTATTTTATTTGCTGGCTTGATTTCTTGACATTTAAGAGGTAATGTTGATAGCACCCAAATCCTTTCTATGGAAATTAGCAAAGCCACATACCATAAAAATCTGGAAGAGTGGCATCATTTGAGAAAACTAGATTACCTAGTAAAACATCAGGATACTTGGTGGATTCCTTTACTTCTAAATTTACTCCATTATGGACTTTAACAGTGAAGAAGTGATAGACTATATATTGAATTGAATTTCAAAACTTAATTTAACAACTTAATTTCATAATCTAACATACATTTCTTTTTATATAGCTACAAAATCAATTCAAGGGGCCCGGCAGAGGTGCCCCTGACTAAGTGCACATGCTACAGTGTACAAGGACCCAGGTTTTCAAGGGGGCGCTTCACAAGTGGTGAAGCAGGGCTGCAGGTGTTTCTCTATCTCTTTCCATCTCTATCTCTCCCTCCCCTATTAACTCCTCTCTATCTCTACAGAATAATAAATAATAAGTATTTTTAAAAATCATTTCAAAATAAAGCACAACTAAAGTAATAAATGAATCTTGAAATTTGTTTTTATTTGTGTGAGGTGTTGAGAAATGAATATAGGGTGTTACGCAGATAGACTATTCCAGCCTCCTCAGTCAAATTTTTCTTCTAAGAAAATTATTTTCATGTGTGATTTAGTAGCAGTTTACATCTGATTTCCATATTTTCTCTTAGAAAAAAAATGAGTTTGAAATTCTTGGTTATCAGAAATTTTCTATAACTTGATATTGTATTTAAAACTCCTGTATTCTTCCATGATTTCTAAATACTATTCAATTTTATTTAAAAGAAAAAAAAACTGAAACTTAATAGAAAGTACAGTGGGAAATTTAAATGCAATCTTGCAATAATTTTAGTGATGGGTATAGTGAGTCATATGCACCCAGATCTAGGTGGGAAACTATAATCCTAAATATTTTAATAGTATAAGTAGAGTTAAATCAATAAAATTTAAACATTATTTTAAAAAATGAAATGTTTCTTATTGATAGAGCTATTGAAACAAAGTCTGTCTGTAAGGTAGTAATGATATTCCTAATCTATAACTTTAATTTTTAACAGTCTTAGGCAAGATGTATGCAATCAGACAGATAATTTTGAAAAATAATCAGATAAAATTATACAAATTGGTGGTATAGTTCTTTAAAAAACCAAAACATTATGTATAAATCTAGACACAGTTGGAGAGAAAATTAGTGACACAAAAGTTGATTTGCAGAAAACCCTATAAGAGATAAAAAGATCAATATATAATAGATAGTTAAAGAAACAAGAATGGTGGAATTAAGGAATCCCTTAAAGGTTGAATGGGCTTCATATTGGGTAAAGAGGAAAATAAGAGAAAGGAAATATTCAAAGTAATAAGGTCTGAAACATTTCCATGAGTGAAATTAAATACAAATCCATAATTTGTAATGACATATTGATGAATTCAAAGCATGATGAATAGAAACGAGCCCATACAAAGATGTACAGCAATGAATTGGCATAATATCAAAGATAAAGAGAAAAATTCAATACAAACAGACAGAAATGATAGATTACTTGCAAATGGGTGAAATTATTTTCATAAGGCAGTTGACTGATGCTTTCAAAAAGTTAAGGAAACTTGTATTGTTGCATGAATTTCTATGCCTCGTTGAACTACCATTTAAGAATAAAGGCAACATAAAGACATATATTTTTTTAGACAAAAAAGGGAAGGCATTTATCTCTACATATACATTTTAAAAGAACTTTAATACATTTTTTTTAAAAATCAAGGAAAGATGGGAGATAGAAATCATAAAAAATATCAGTGGGTAGAATAACAAATATTAACCATCTTATGCCTTAATTCTTGGAAGTTGGGAGGCTAAAATAAATGAGAGATCTAAGTAATAAATAATACTATGGATTTGGATTTGTACTGTTTCCAAGTCTTTGGTAATGTTTGCCAAGAGGTTAGCTAGGTATATTAGTATAGATGAATTTTGGGTAAAAATGTGCATGTGCAAATGGGGGATGCCTCCGTGGTAGAGGGCAAAACTTGCCTGCTTGAGGTCTTAAGTTCAGTTCCCAACATCATATATTCCAGACCTATATTCTTGTGGGACTGGTATCCCTCTGTATCTCACCCTCTCATATCCATAAAATACATGAAACATATTTAAGGAAAGAAATAAAAATACTTAGAAACTAACAAGGTCTTCTAAGGCACATCAATCTCTGAACAACTAGGACTGTCATTCTGATGTCTGACAGCTAAATTTAAATCCAACTAGAAGAAAGTCAGTGAGTTAATGGAAAGGAATATATACCTTTCAAAGATGTAGCTGGAAAAAAACAAATACATATCTTTTGTTAATTCTAACAGAATAATTTGAAGTTTATATATTTATTAAAATAAGTGACTTACCCAAATTACATATAAGGTGAGAGGATGTTAGGACTAAATCCTAATTTTTTAAAATAATTTTCTATATCTTTATTTATTTATTCTATAGAGACAGTCAGAGATTGAGAGAGAAGAGGGATATAGAGAGGGAAAGAGACAGAGAGAAACCTGTAGCCCTGCTTCACCATTCATGAAGCTTTCCCCCTGCAGGTGGGGACCAAGGGCTTGAACCTGGGTCCTTGTGCACAGCAGTGTGTGCGCTTAACCAGGTGTGCCATTGCGAGCCCCCTAAATTTTAATTTTTTTTTAAAAAATGACATCTGGTGTTGTTCCGCTGTGTTATTTGCTTCTATAAATTTAACACATATATATGTTATCATTGATATGGGTAATTCATGTTTTTGTGGTATTTAAATGTCCCCATTTATGCTTTGTAGGGAATCGTTAACATTTGTCTCTTTAAATAATACTGTTTTTAAATTATTTCCTTATAAGTTAAATTATTTAAAATGAGTATTTACTCTGGCAAACTTTATTAGATGGAAAAGATTTATTAGCTCTATTAAAGTCCTATGAAAATGGTCATTATTTTTCAAAGTAAACAATTTTGGAGACTGGGAGATAGTACACATAGTAGAGCTTATGTCTAGTCTGTGAGGGAAGCCCTGGGTTAGAACCTCTCATCACCTGGCGATCTTACCATGAAGAGCAAAGGGGGAGTTTCATGATGGTGGAATAGTACTACAGTATATCTCCTCCCCCTGTCTGTGTCCCCCTCTGGCCTCTTTTTATTTTATTTTAAAAATGTGATATCTATAGAAGCATGTTTAAAGATTTAAAAAGAGTGTGACTGCAAATTTGGAAACCCAAGCTCAATATCCAACACTGGTAGAGCTGAGCATTTTCTTTATCTCTTAGAAAAAAAAAAAAAAAATATATATATATATATATATATCCTCCAGGGTTATTGCTAGGGCTCAGCGCCTGCGCCATGAATCCACTGCTCCTGGAGGCCATTTTTCCCCCTTTAGTTGTTGCCCTTGTTGTAACCTTGTTGTGGTTATTATTGTTATTGTAGATGTCGTTCGTTGTTGGATAGGACAGAGAGAAATGGAGAGAGCAGGGGAAGACAGAGAGGGGAGAAGAAAGACACCTGCAGACCTGCTTAACTGCTTATGAAGCGACTCCCCTGCAGGTGGGGAGCGGGGTGCTTGAAACAGGATCCTTAAGCTGGTCTTTGCGCTTTGCTTCACTGGCGCTTAACCTGCTGCGCTACCGCCGACCCCCGATATTTTAAAAAAATATATATACACTCTACAGTTGACTGACTTTAGTAACTTTTCCATACCTTAAATGGAAAAGAAATAGTAGAAATGACTCTAGGATTACATTAAGCCTACTTAATTATCCATTGGAAAATTACTATTGAAGATCAGTAATGTCAAAATCTGGTTCATATTTTAGCCATAGAAGACTTATTTACTTACTTATTTATTTAATTGCCACCAACGTTACTGGTGGGGCTTGAATCAACACTACCAATCTACCACCATGGATCGCACCGAAGGTACTGGAACAGCATTGTGTCTTCCTCTTTCTCATCCCACTCTTTCTTCTCTCTCACTTTCCTATCTCTTGCCTTAAAATAAATAATAATTAAAAAAATCAGTCCAGGGAGGTTGCTTAGTGGTGGCATTAAGCATACGCAGGGCTGTGGCATCACCCCCCCCCCAATTCTGTTATTGAACTAAATAGCTATCTTTGAACACCAGTGGAAAATTAATGACTATTTTATAACAGGAAGTGGATATAATATCTGGTGGAATTTCCATTGAATATGGTGGCATATTATTTATGTAGTATAAGCACTATGGAAAATGAGTGTAGATCTCTCAAGAGCGAGAACAAATAATCTGGTCAGACATATAGTCACTACAGGAGAACTAATTAGTAGATAAAAGTTGATCATTACCTAAAGAGGAGCCCAGCAGTAAGTGGTTTTTTTTTTCTCCTTATGAATAAACTTAACTTTAAAGAAAGAGAATATTATTATGGCACTGATATAAATAATGAAGGAATAGAAAGAAAAAATATTAAACATCTTTCAGCATGATAATAAAGGATTAGCCTCTGAAGAAGCAAGAGATTATACTTAACTACTGAATATACGCTTTCTGAATTCCTAAAACCTTGATGACAATTTATATAATGGCTTGTTCCTTTGATTCCCACTATTCTTTACTTATGTGTACAATGAGACATGATTTCTTTTGGAAAAGTAAAGAGAAACAGTCTAATCTACTCAAAATGGGTTCCAAGAATGATTAGCCCCTTCGTCTGACCACCAGCATACATTTCTGCCATCACCGTGAATATGTCTGATGGGACAGTAAGGAACAGCTGCCAAAGGCAACAATAATGGGCACCAGGGAGGTGAGCTCTGGTCTGGCCTTCAGTCTTGGGTGACCTCTGAGGCTGATGTCATGGCATCATGCTCCATCATGCTTAGTTATCAATCCTTTTCTTTAGACTTGCCAAAGAGAATGGTGGCAGAGCTTCCATAAGACAGAAGTTCCATCTTGGAAGAATGCTGTTCATGACTTTGCAACCATGGGAGTCTAAAAATGAGTTTACAGTGAAATTTCCTATTTTTCAGGATCCTACCTCAGAGAATAATTTATCTGTCACTGAATACTCTCAGCCACAATGTAGAGAATATTGCTTTCTTGACACTGAGAAAAGTTTTATTCAAATGCATTCCTAAGTTGTATTTTTGGGTCTGGTCTGAATCATACTGATGTTGAAACTTAGGATATCTGGGGAATGTTATGCATGTACAAACTATTGTATTTACTGTTGAATGTAAAACATTAATTCCCCAATAAAGAAATAAATTATTAAAAAAAATAAACTCAGAAATTTTCAAAAAAAAAAAAAAGAAACTTAGGATATCTTTATGTTTTACTTGTTTTCCTCAATTATAGAGCTTTACCGCTGGTATTAACTGCTCTCAATTATATTTTCATTCTATAAGTTCACCAGAAAAAATTCATGACAGTTATTATTATTTTTATGAGCTTATACAGTCAAATATGAAACATACAAAATAGACTAGAATTTATTAATATGAAACATTTAATATGGAAAGAGATAGGGCATTATAAAGTTATATGTCACAAGCATATTGAATGTGCCCAATTGCTTTTAAATGTCTGAAGTATAACCATTATGTGCTATTATAGGGATTATAAACTATATTGAAGTAATATATTCAAGCATCCAAAAATCAGAGTAAATAAAAATAATTCTGCTCATTGGCTCACAGGAAGGAATGAGAGTAATAACAATAAAATAATAATGTGCAGGGAAAGACAAATATATCCTGCAGCAGGCTCTGATTCAAGGGAGGGAGCCGGAGGCTTCCAACTCATAAAAATGAATGTTTGTCTGCCAAGGAAAGACTACACACATCTCTTTCCTACTCTTGCCCTCCTGGGGCCTCATCTGACCTCCCTTTGTCCCCGCTGACAGGGAGACCAGAGGGTATAAATATGGCAAAGGACATTTCATTTCAGTAGCCAGTTACTCTGGGAGTAGATCAGCACCTGCATCTCATAGGAACAATTTGGCACCTGGATCACACTGACCTTGCCAACAGAGTCTATGATGAACCTCTACTTGGGCATTAGTTTAGAGTTGTTCTGATTATGAGTTGGAGCATAGAAACTTTTCAAGTTTCATCACTTAGACAATGGAAAAAAAAATGAGGCATGGGACACAATGAATCGTAATTTATGCCACACATTTTTATCTTTCTAAAGTGTTTTTGCTGAAACTCCTCACTCACTAGGTTGAGTGGAGGAAAGAAGGAAGCCTGAGAGAGTCAAATCGTTACTGGGAGTCGGGGAGCAGGGAACAGGGCATAGAATATTTCATTGTCAGTTCTTGTTAGTCACAGTCAATGGTGGTACATTTAATCAAGCTCATTACAATAAAAAACAGTATCTTTCTTATAGCAAAATATATGGATATCTTAAAGGTCAAATTATAGGCTAGGAATTTTTGAAAACTTTGAAGCATTTTCTGACTCATGAATTACAGTTTATGTTAAAATTATTATGTTTAAAATAAAGTATATACAGACTTGAAAATTACTTTGAAAAATCCTCCTTTCCCAGGTGATGGCACACTGGGTTAAGTGCACATAGTTCTCAGCCCAAGGGCTGACAGAAGGATCCTGGTCTGAGCCTTACCTGTAGGGGGAATGCTTCATAAGCTGTGAAGCATGTCTGCAGGTGTCTATCTTTCTCTCTATCTTCCCCCCTCCGAAGTTTCTCTTTGTCCTATCTAATAAAATGGAAAAATATGGGCACTAGGAACAGTGAATTGATAGTGCTGGCACTGAGCCCCACTAATAACCCTAGAGCCAAAAAAAAAATCCCCCTTTCCAAAAATAACTGTGATTTTAAGAAGTACTATAAAATAACACTATACTTACAACTTTGTAATTTTAGGTTAAATTGATATAATTCTTTGTTGTTTTGTGCGGGCTATGTTGTTTTCAGTGGGCTGGCTTCACGGGCGGGTAACAGACGACCAGGGACTCATGGTTGAGCTGTAGGCAGTATCTCTTTATTCATGCAGGAAGCAGCGCAATCTAAGACGAGCTAAGCTAAACTCAAGTACTGTAAAACTCACAATGCTGTCTTTATATATACTTGCCAAGTAGGGTGGAAACAGGATGTGACATAGAGAGGGTGGAGAGAAAAGTGACTGGTGAAAATCAGAGTGTGACAAGGAGGGGGCGGAGCAGGCGAGAATCCTATCACTGAACCACCAATGCCCTGGAGGGAGGGTGGTACTTGTTAACAGTGGTTATGTAAATAGAATGAAGTGGTTATGTAAATAGAATAGTGTTAAGCAGGGGGGATTTAAACCAAATGAAACAGAAGGGGTCTCATGCGTACCAACAATCCTTAAAAGACACAAGCTGCCAGAACATATACAATAAAATAAATAAACCAAATAAGCCTACACTTGTTAATGAAATTGAGTTATCAATAACATCAAAATTGAAAAACCTCAAGGTGTAAATGATTTAGTTGATGAATTCTACAAAGTAATTGAGGGATAAAACCAATAATATGCCATATCTTACATAAAATAGAAATGAAAGGAGTCTTTTAACTAATTTTAAACTATATTACATAAGTGTAGTAATCAAACCTGCATGATACTGGAACAAAACCAGACACAAGATCAGTGTATTAGAACAATCGAGAGCACATAAACAATTAATTTATTACAAAGGGGCCTAGAACAATTTATGGAGAAAATGAGAGTCTTTCCAGTAAATAATGTTGGGAAAAAAGATGCTAACATTCAGAATAATGAAACAGGACAGCAACATGTCACCATGCACAAAAATCAACTCAAAATGTGCTGGGAAATTGTGCCGATGCAGTCACATCTGCCATGTTGTCCCCTCAGGCTACTGCTAGTCCCGCGAAAGTTGGGACATTCTCGGAGTGCCTGTTCAGCCATGTTGTGCCCTCAGGGCATTGTCTATATCCCCGGGATATTTGGAGTGCTTTGGTTACTCCTCCCCTCTCCCATTCTCATGAGAGTTATTATCCTATCCTGGAGTGCTATGGTTACTCCTTTCCCTTCCCATTCTCGCGAAAGCTACTCCTATAAAAGCCCTTCTTCTTCTGCACCTCTTTTTCTTGCCAGCGCTCCACTCTGGTGTTCAGATGCAGGAAGGGTTACTACGTGAGGCGACCATTTTCGCTACCTCCACATGGCCCAACCTGCTTCTCTAGCACCCAACTCTGAGGTGCCAGCGCAAATAAAGATTTGTGTTTCCTTTTCGCTCCGGACCCCCTCTCTCTCATCTCTGCGGCCTGCGCACAACAACAAAAACGAATCAGACTTAGGTGCTAGGCCAGAAAACATCACATGCACAGAAGAAAAAGTGATAGAACATTACTTGCTATTTGGTTTAAAACTGTGTTTTTGGAGAGTCTAGTACAACTGAAAGAAAAGCAAAAGAAAAAAATGAAAAGTTTCTGTACAGAAAAGGAAATATAACTAAGATTAAAAGGTTTCCTATTGAGTGGGGAATATAGTTACATATAACATATCACACAAAAGGTTAATAACTAGAACATATAAGAAGTTCAGAAAAAAATGGTCATAAAACAGAAAAAAAATTAAAATGGGGGAAGGATATGAAAAGAGGACACTCAGGTGGCCAATAGTCATATAACATTTTAAGCTAGCTATCAGAGAAATTAATATAAATGCTGATTAAGATACCAAAGAGATATCACATAACACCTATGAGATTCCATACATCAAAACAAACAAACAAACAAAACCCAGAAAGAGTAAGTATTGGTAAGGGATGGAGAACATGGAACATCTCTGAACTTTTTAAAACTATTTTATTTATTTATTTATTCCCTTCTGTTGCTCTTGTTTTATTGTTGTCATCGTTGTTGGATAGGACAGAGAGAAATGGAGAGAGGAGGGGAAGACAGAAAGGCGGAGAGAAAGATAGACACCTGCAGACCTGCTTCACCGCTTGTGAAGTGACTTGCCTACAGGTGGGGAGCTGGGGGCTCAAGCCAGAAGCCTTACTCAAGTCCTAACCTGCGTGTAACCCACTGCGTTACCACCTGACTACCAAACATGGAACATTTCTATGGTTTTAGAGGAAAAATAAATTGCTCTAACCATTGGGGAGATCAATTTGTTTATTATTCAAATTAGTAATAAACTTATCAGATGATCCAGCAAAGTATCTTTCAAAGGATCACAAAGCCAAAAATTCAAAGATATCTATATACACCTTTATTCTTAGCAGCACTATTTGCAATTGCCAAAAGTTAAAAAAAATATCCAAGGACAAGTGAGTGTTTAAGGATGTTGTGGTATTATATATGCAATTGAATAATACTGAAGGAACTGGTGACTTATGTTTCTCAATAAGATTATAGCTGGAGCCTAATAAAAGCTCATCATGGCCAGTTTTTCTTTTTCTTTTCTTTTATTTAATAGTACAGAGAGAATTTGAGTGGAAGAGGGAGTGGGAGAGAAAGAGAGACACCTACAGCATGCTTCACACCTGTGAAGTGTTCCCCATGCAGGTGGGGACTGCGTCTTTGAATCTGTATTTTTGCACATGGTAAAGTATTCACTCAGCTAGGTGTATCACTGCAAGACCCCCATGATGAAAAATTCTACTTTGTTACAAGTTGTATGGAACTAGAAGGACTCATGTACAGTGAAAGAAACCAGAGAGGTAAGGGTCAATTTGGGATGATTTCACTCGTAATTGGGTATATAGTCAGGAATCAAAGGAAAATATTAATTAATTAATTTGCTGTTGTGGTACCAGAAACTCAAGCATACTTCATTTTACTGCTCTCTTCATCATTCTTTTCATTCTTTTTATTTCAGATAGAGAGATAGAAAGATAGATATTCCTGAATGAGAAATTCTCTTGGTTCTATATTCTTTCAGTTGCTGTGAGGGCTTGAATACTGGCAGTGCACTTGAAAGGGTGATGTCCTATAGTCAGTAGTGAAGTAAATATTTATTGAAATGCATTTGTTCTCATGTGAAACTTTGTGTGGCATTTGTCTGGTATAGTTCAGAGTTTTCTTTCCTTGGCCTTGATATTAAATGATATTTCAGGGAAACAAAAGAACAAAGGAAAATTAAATTGTGAAACATATTAGTTATGGTCTGTAGTAGCAGATACAAGAACTCTAAAGAGTAGAGGTGAGAGGTTGTCCAAAATGGATAGAAGACACAATGGATTCACTTTTTCGTATTGTATGTGTGACTTCTAAGCTCTTTATAGGTTGAAGTTGTCTAGGTCTATCACTTTTTCTATTTATAGTGTACAGTCCTAGTAATTCATGCTGGAATTGTACTATGATTATTTTATTGTAGCTTTTTGACACATTTTGTTCTTGTTCTTGTTGGAACAGGAGACTTAATCATCTGAAACTTCATTATTCTTCATTCCTTTGCTTTAGATTCCTCTTCTTTGAATAGAGAATCAAACTGGAATATTTTTTCTATAATGAAGTCAAAGTCTAGTTATGTATACAGTGAATATCTAGGATAAGTGAATGACAGGGTGATAAAAGTGAAGAAAAGCATTTAAGCCATACCCAAGAAGAAGGATTTGGGGAGAAGTTAATTCAGTCAAGAGTAGTACTTAGGAAGGTGGAAAGAAAGAGGGCCATTGAAAATCCTATATGGGGTGGTGGAGCCAAGATGGAGGCTTTGGAGCCACAGCTGCCTTGAGCTCCAAGAGGCAGCAGCTTATAACCCGGGATCCACAGGATAGGGTAGGATACTGGGCTGTCTGTAGGAGGGTGAGCACAGGATGGTCAGAGTGACAACAAAATACAGTCCCATAACTCTCTCTTGGGCTCACAAACAGAGATCAGGGGGACAAAGGAAAATCCTTTGATTATTTCTGAGCTCACCACCCCCACCCCAGTACCAGCCCCCAGGGGCAGCTTAGCCTCTCCTAGCAGGATCCCCACTGAGCTATTTTCTTTAACCAGGGGTGTCATTCCAAGCCTCTTCCTTTAACTTCTCTCTCTTTTTTTTTTTTTTTAAGTGGCTGGAGCTCTATTTGAGTGACAAAATACCTGACCAATCAGAGCCTTATCCCTGCCTGGGAAAGACTACCTGGAGGTTTCCTGTTCATTTTCTACCTTTCTTTTTCTTTCTTTTTTTTTTCTTTCTTTCTTTCTTTCTTTCTTTCTTTCTTTCTTTCTTTCTTTCTTTCTTTCTTTCTCTTTTTCGTTCTTTCTTTCTTTCTTTCGATACTTCTTACAATTGGCTGTCTTTGCTCAGGCTGCCTACAGTCAATAGAGTGGTCCAAGCTGCAACCTAACTATTTGGGATTTTCTACTCCATTTTATTTTATTACTACTATTATATACATGTGTCCCTTTTCCATCCACCTTCTTCAGGTTGACCAAAATTAACTCTTGGTTTTTTTCCATTGCTAGGTGACTGGGTGTCCTATCCATTGTGAGAGATACTTATTGCTCTCTACTTCTTCTCTCCACTCTACTTTTCCCCTCCTCCTTTTGTTTGTAAAAACAAAACAAAAGAAAACAAAAAAACCTATTTCTTTCACTGGTCTTGCTTTTTTCTCCTTTCTTTCTTCCTTTCTTCTTCTTCTTTTTTTTTAATTTTCTTCCTTCCTCCTTATTTTGTTTTCTGAATTCAATGATACTTACTGGCTTGTGAACAAAAAAGGAAATGACCGCATCCAAATATGGGCAGAGGATATGAACAAAATATTCACTGCAGAAGATATCCAAAAGGCTAACAAACACATGAAAAATTGCTCCAGGTCACTGATTGTCAGAGAAATGCAAATAAAGTTAACATTGAGATACCACCTCACTCCTGTGAGAATGGCATACATCAAAAAAGACAGCAGCAACAAATGCTGGAGGGGCTGTGGGGGCAGAGGAACTCTTCTGCACTGTTGGTGGGAATGTTAATTGGTCCAATCTCTGTGGAGAGCAATCTGGAGAACTCTCACAAGGCTACACATGGAACTTCCATATGACCCAGTAATTTCTCTCTTGGGGATATACCCCAAGGACTCCATAACACCCAACCAAAAAGATATTTGTACACCTATGTTCATAGCAGCACAATTTGTAATAGCTAAAATCTGGAGCCAACCCAGGTGTCCAAAAACAGATGAGTGGCTGAGAAAGCGGTGGTATATATACACAATGGAATACTAGGCAGCTGTTAAAACAATGAACCCACCTTCTCTGACTCATCTTGGATGGAGCTAGAATTATGTTAAGTGAGCTAAGTCAGAAAAATAAAGATGAGTATGGTATGATCCCACTCATCAACAGAAGTTGAGAAAGAAGAATAGAAAGGGAAACTAAAAGTAAGATCTGACTAAATCTGGAGTAGAGCACCAAGGTAAAAACCCTGGGGTGAGGGTGAGAGTGAGGGTGGATATTCAAGCTTCTAGGGGCAGGGATGAGGGGTGGGGGGATAGGACACAGTCTTTTGGTGGTGGGAATGGTGTTTATGTATACTCCTATTAATTTGTAGTCATATAAACACTATTTAATTGATATGAGGGGGAGAAATTGATTGTATGTCTCAAACTTTTTAAAGTACAGACTGAGTCTGTTTAATACATATGCTGGGTCTTTGATATGTTGACTCTTTGAATAGCCTAGACCAGGGATAACAGAAGCATCTGGTGACACAGCTATATACAAGATGCTGGGAATTATACAGCAAATCCTAACAAAGGGATTTTTCAAAGTTAACCCAATTACCAAATAATGTGATTATAACAATAACTATCTATTGTCTTCTTGAACTCTAAGACAGCAGGAACCTCACATTTCCTCTATAGAGCCTATATTTCCCCCAGTCCTGGAACCTCTAGGGTGGGGCACACTTTCCTGCATGCCTCTCTAATTCATACCAAATAATATTGCATCAGCCAATCCCAACCTAATCAATGCAATGAGTGCCACCTCAGCATGCTTCACTTCAGACTATGTCCAGAGACTTCTGGTGTGCAATGACAACCCTTCAACTTCATTACTCAGGTGAGATCTTTCCTTTCATAGTATTCTCTAATTCCATTCCAGGCAGTCCACTTCCTAACAAAGTCCCAAAACCTAGATATAGACCAGGTCCTGTGAGATAGAGCATATGTTCACATGTATCTATAAATTAGGGCAAAATATATACTTGAAAGCAAAAGTACACAATAGTCTGCAGTGAGTCAGTATAAAGTTCCTAATGAAATAGTATCTAATTAGACTTAGATATCCTCCTCACTTACTTCCTATTACAGTTCTCTCACTGACTCCAAAGTTAACCTTATCAAAGCAAGGACTGCAAAAACTGAATAAGCGAGACTGGCATGCCAATAGCTGGGGCCCTATTCAGGGAGTATTGAGATTCCCAAATAGACATGATGCACTTAGACCTCAAATAAATTCCTCTTTCCATTGTTACAGGTCATCTCTATCAGGAACAACAAAATAGACCCCATTGTGGGATTCCCATAGGACCTTCCCTCAACTTGAATCAACAATGGTAGAGAATGTTCCATCATCCAAAGGGAGGGTGGACAACATAGTCTATGCTACACCTGAGGAACATGGGTCAATATTGGGACAGCTTGGAACATTCCTACTCACGACCACAGAATGTGAGCTCAGATCTATAGGGATGCACAGGTCACATAGGCTCCTAAGCTGAATATAGGCCTCAGACCAAATCAAATCGATGGGGTTTACAGTCAACAATATTTATACCTCTTCCCCATATTAGGGAGCTACTCTCTTCCCCGATTCAGCTTTCTATCCCTTTTCCAGCCATGACATCATCTCCCCAGACAATAACTTGGATCCATATGCATATCAGATATCAGGCTCAGAGGAAAAAACACCAAAAACTAGTATAGCTACAGGCCCTTTGAAATATAACTAAAATATGCCTACTAGCTATCTACAAAATGGAGAACCCCTCAACTACAACTGTACTATTCCAGCCTTTAGGTTCATGATTGTTCAACAATTTGTTTGGTTTTGTATGTTAACTCTCTTTTCTGCCACCAGGTTCCAGACGCTAGCATGATGCCAACCAGACTTCTCTGGACAGACAACCCCTCCAATGTGTCCTGGAGCTCCACATCCCCAGAGCTCCACTAGGGAAAGAGAGAGACATGTGGGAGTATGGATCGACCAGTCAATGCCCATGTTCAGTGGGGAAGCAATTACAGGAGCCAGACCTTTTCTACATCCCACAATGACCACAATGATAAAGAATGGGAAAGCTATCAGGGGAGGGGAGGGGATACGGAATTGAGTGGAGTTGTACCCCTTTTATCCTACAGTTTTGTTAATGTCTCCTTTTTTAAATAAATAAAAAATAATAATAATAAAAGAAAATCCTATGTGGGAGATAGGTGCAACAGTATAAATATTTAAGATGTGACAAAGTGTTATCTGTAGAAGTACAGTAGAAATATTATTTCACCCTAAAATATATGTTTGAGATAATGAAAGACACTGTACTGCAGTATAATTGGGTTTATAGATTAAGCTTTATGTATTGTGAAATGAAATGTAAGCTGGAGTATCTGAGACAGAAAACAGAAAGAAACAGTCTAAGGGTCTCAGATATTTGTAGTCACAATGGCTTATAAGGGTAAGAATAAGGATAATGTCAATGGAGTGAAATATGTAATAACTATTAAATATAGTAAGATATACTTATTGCATTATAGGACAGAGAATATAGGACTTAAAGGAATTCCAGGTTTCTGTGACTTCAATGACGGAGGTTATGTTAATATATGTTGAGATGAGGGATGGTGGAGATGTAGGCCATGTTTCAGGGGAGGGGGTGATAATGATATTTTTATTTATAAATATTTCTTCAAGGTATTTTAAAAGTACAGTATTTATTTATTCTAAAATCAACTGTAGGGAAAAGTATAAAATTAGAAACCATTAGGATATCTAAATTTCAAAATCAAATGCAGTCTCTTGTTTCAGACTATATGTCTTCATAAAGAGGTCATGTCCTAGTTAGCTATAACTCCAGTAAGAACTATTGATTTTATTCTCTTATGAAATATTATTTCATCTTGTCAAAAATAATAAACTTCAATTCACAGTGGTCTGTATTCCTCTTTAGATATTAGATCTGTAAATGGTGAATTCAACTTATTTTTAATTTATTTTTTATTTAAGAAAGGATAAATTAACAAAACCACAGGGTAGGAGGAGTACAATTCCACACAATTCCCACCACCCAATCTCCATATCCCATCCCCTCCCCTCATAGCTTTCCCATTCTCTATCCCTCTGGGATCATGGACCCAGAGTCGTTGTGGGTTGCAGAAGGTGGAAGGTCTGGCTTCTGTAATTGCTTTCCCGCTGAACATGGATGTTGACTGGTCGGTCCATACTCCCAGTCTGCCTCTCTCTTTCCCTAGTAGGGTGGGTCTCTGGGGAAGCTGAGCTCCAGGGCACATTGGTGGGATCTTCAGTCCAGGGAAGCCTGGCCGGCATCCTGATGGCATCTGGAACCTGGTGGCTGAAAAGAGAGTTAACATACAAAGCCAAACAAATTGTTGAACAATCATGGACCCAAATGTTGGAATAGTGGAGAGGAAGTGTTGGGGGGGGGGTAGATCAGAGGCAACCAGTGGCACAGCTATTTACAAGATACTGGGTACTGTACAGCAAACCCTATCAAAAGGACTTTTCAAAGTTAACCCAATTACCAAATAATGTGATGATAACATTAACTATCCATTGTCCTTTTGAACCCTAAGACAGCAGGAACCTCACATCTCCACTATAGAGCCTATATTTCTCACAGTCCTGGAACCTTAGGATAGGGCCCACTTTCCTGCATGCCTCTCCCAATCCATATCAAATAATATTGCATCTGCCGATCACAACCTAATCAATGCAACGATTGCCACCTCAACATGCTTCAGCTCAGACTGTGTCCAGAGACTTGAGGTGTGGAATGACAACCCTTCAGGTTCATTACTTGGGTGAGACCTTTCCTTTCATAGCATTCCCTAATTCCATCCCAGGTGGATCTCTTTCTAACAAAGTCCCAAAACCTGGATATAGACCAGGTTCTGTGAGAGAAAGCATATGTTCACAGGTATCCATAAACTACTGCAAAATATATACCTGAAAGCAGAATTCACCTTTTTTATCACATCTTGGATGGAGGTTGAAGGAGTCATGTTAAGTGAGTTAAGTCAGAAAAAGAGGATAAATAGGGGATGATCTCACTCATAGAAGTTTCAAAATAAGAACAGAAAGGAAAACAAAGAACAGAACTTGGGCTGGAGTTGGTGTATTGCACCAAAGTAAAAGACTATTGGGGGGGGGTTCAGGCCCTAGAATATGATGGCAGAGGAGGAGCTAATGGGGCTGAATTGTTATGTGGATAACTGAGAAATTTTACATATGTACAAACTACTGTATCTTGCTGTTGACTGTAAACCATTAATCCCTCAATAAAGGAAAAAAAAAGATATTGGCTTTGTAAGATTTTTGTGATACTCATCTTCAGTTATGTATCAACAGGTTCACCTCTGCATTTTTCAATTCAAAGAATGGATAGAAGCCATAAACGAATTATGAAAGAGGAAGACCTACTTAGAAGAAGAAAATAAGTGGTAGAAATACCATCACAGATAAATACTTTTTTGATCACTATTTGACTGGTTAATGAGTGGTAATCTTTTGAAAAAATATTGACCTGACAAAATTGTGTTGCAAATCTAACTACCTACATAATTAAAAATTAGGAAAACTTAAAAATACTCTAGATTTTAAAAATAAATATCATATTATCTTTAAAAAATCAGTTGGACCTGACTTTCCTGGGCAGAAGACCTCACCAATGAGTCCTAGAGCGCTACCTCCGAAGAGCCTTACCCAACTAGGGAAAGATAGAAACAGGCTGGGAGTATGGATCACCCACATACAGCAGAGAATCAGTTACAGAAGCCAGACTTCCCACCTTCTGCACTCCATAAAGATCTTTGGTGCATACTTCCAGAGGGATCAAGAATAGGGAAGTTTCCAGTGGAGGGGATGGAATATGGAACTCTGCTGGTGGGGACTGTATGGTGTTGTATCTCTCTTATCCCATAATCTTGTTGATCATTATTAAATTATTAAATTACTACTACTGCTGCTGCTACTACTACTACTACTAACTACTACTATTAGCCACTTGGAGAGGTGGTTTTCTTGAAGAGAACAAAACTCTCATGTCTGAGAATACAACTTTGATCACAAGCACTACTAAAGCACCTATCTACCTCCTATCTATCTATCTATCTATCTATCTATCTATCTATCTATCTATCTATCTATCTATCCTCCTTTCTTTCTTTCTATCTACCTACTTACTTATTTATCACCTATCATCTATTTATCCATATCTATCTTTCTCTCTTTCTCTAAAAATAAATAAAGGAACCTGAAAAACAAATTGAGGGGCTGGTGAGACAGTTTAATGGTTATACAAAAAATCTCACGCCGGAGACTCAGAGATCCCAAGTTTAATCTCCAGCATCACCATAAACCAGAGCTGAGCAGTGCTCTGATCTTTCTCTCTTCCTCTCTCTTACATTAAGGTAAAATAAAATAATTAAAATTCATAAAACACAATCCAGACTCTCATTCTTTTAAATAAAATGAAAAATTACTTTACAAAATATGATTTATCAGAGAGAACAGATATTTTACTTAAAAATAAAGGCATTGTTGACAAAATTCATATGAAAGTATTTAATAGATAAGTAAAAGTAGACAGAACGCTTTAAAAAAGTGGTCATTTTGATACTGGAGTCTACAAAATCTACTCAAAAGAGAAGTCTGAAAACCTTACTCATATACTAACACACATGTAGTTCAGCTAGAGATGTACTTACATTGAAAGCTCTATCAGACTTTACGCTAACATAGTAAGATCTTGCATGACTAACGTAATATTTGTCATAAATAATGAGCTACCTTTCACATTGATCTATATATTTTTCTTTGGACACTGAGACTGTGAAGTTTTACTGATATCCATCTTTATTTTTTTTTCTGAGTAGGTTCATCTCTGCTCTTTATAAATGGAAACCATAAACTAAGTATGTACTCTGTTAAAGGATTGCCAAATGAGTTCCCATGGTTTCCTTTTTCTAACTAAATGCATTCCTGCATGCTGGAAAAGATTTCTGAAGCTGAATGCATCCTGGCCTTTAGGCCTGAGGGTACATTATTTCAAGCATATCAGGCTGCTTGGTCTAGTGCTTTTTTACATGGGAAACATCTGAAGACCTTGTTCCCTTACAAATATCTCAATAAAAATCTAAATAAATTGATTCCCCCTTGGTTTTGTTTTGATTCTGGAGATAGAAGCTCTGACATGTTTATTCACTTATATTGTTTTAGCTTCCACAGTCAAACACAAGGAAGAGGAAGGGACCACAAACTATTTACACAAATTGACACTGGATGTTAAAAATGACATGCCAGATTTTATTTTTTATTAAAGAAAGTACTATTATAAATCCATGATTAGGAGTTATTTATAGGTTCCATTAATTATTAAAATAATACTATTTTGAAAAACAGTTTAATTTTATAGAATTAACAAATAAGTTTAAATGTAGAACACCATAAATAAAAAAATGACATGTGTCAACTTCTAAGAGTATTTTTAATTCCACATTTCTCTGTTCATCCTCTAATTAGTGTACCAAGTTACATATGATATTGTAAATAATGGGTTTATGAGTTTATTAATTCATATGTGATGTCTGATCATAGAGATTATTTGCCTTTTTTGGAAATGCCATTTGATAATAATCTGTTCAATGCACTCACATGCACACACATAAAAGATTTGCAACGATAGGCATGATCAAGAACACACTCATGTTTTTCTAAAACTCTCAACAGTTGAGTCCTACATAGTTTCAATTATTTTGCAAGTTTGGCAGTCTTTCTTCCCCAATGGAACAATATACATTACCGCACTACTATGAAAGTAGTTTATGAAAAACTGGTTGATATAATTTACTCTATTAACATTTTTATCACAATGCCAAATTTTCCCATTTTGCATTGTATTTTTAAAAGAACATGTTCAGATATTTCCACAAATATTTCAGAACTATCCTGGGCAACAAAAAATGCCATATTTCAGATACTTCTGTGAATTCACTTTCTACAAGATACTGGGGCATGAGGTGTTTTATAGTATGGAATTTAGTGTTTGAGCATAGACATTTTAATGGCATTATGATGACTTTAAAAATAACAATGGCATATTTTTTCATTCCTAATTCGTTTTCTCACATCAGACAGCCCTAGAAAAAACTAAATTATAAACTTTGTGGCTTTCTATTTACAACCATGGTATTATTAATATGAGAACTTGATGCCACATTTTCCCTCTTTTATTAAAAATACAGATGAATTCAGTGGACACTCTCTGTAGGCTTTTTAGAGGCAAAGCTGACGTCTGGGAAGGCTTTGGTGGGCAGCCTCCACTGCCCAGGCCCCCTTGTGAAGGAACCTTCTGTCCTGCAGTGGGATTGCAGCTTCTTGGTAAGGGGAACCATTTATCACAGTCCTAAATGAAAGCATTCTTTAAACACAAATGTCTTTTTCTCCCTTTGTCTAATTACTGAGAGGAAAAGTGAGAAGGAAATGTCAAAACAGAGAAACAGTGGTGTATAGTGAGAGCAGCCACTCTGGAGCTCAACTGGCTTTTGTGAGGGTCTGGGCGATTTGTCAAATGGTTGTGGCATAAGTCAAGCTTCGAGGTTGAAAGGTCTTGACCTAGGGAGTCCTGGAATCAGACAGTGTAAGCAAGGGGTCTGCTAGAATTTTCAGCTGTAGTGGAGATGAACAATGATGGGAGCTGGACATAACAAAACCTCATTTGCATAATTCAGGTAAGTAATTTTATTGAAACTGACAAGGATGTGACAGGCTAAGAAAGAGAAGAGAACACACTCTTGCTGGGAACCACTAAAGCTCCTTGGTTAGGTATGTGAAAATAAATGACAGCTAATCTCTTCACTAAAAAATCTGTAAACAATGCTATTTTACCCAGGACTCACCCATGACCTTTTGTAGAGATGGCTATAGATTCTTTAGTCTAGTCCTCCAGAATATACCGAACAGAATGGGTCAAATTCAAATTACGTTTTAGACTTTTATAAAGGATAATAATTACTTTCCTGAATAGGTGCTCTTTCCCGACCAGGACTACACTGAAAAAGAGTTAAAACTTTTTAAAGTGGATGGTAGTCAAAGATTTAATAATCATGTTGTATGAAACCTTCTTCTTATTTATTAGATTCTTTGGAAGGGAAATTTTAGACTAAGAGTCTAAAAGAGAAAATGCTTTTAGCATTTGAGCCCTGTGGTATATATCCAAGGTATTATATATCTATAACAATATATCTTTTAAATTTCTTTGGTCTTTATATTTCAAATATTGTGTATTTAAATAAGTTATGTATATAATATTGATACATTTATTTTAAACATTAAAATATTTAGTGCCTCCTAATAAATATTGTTTTTGATATAATCTCATAGCATCTACAAAATGTACAAATTAGTTTTTATGTGGTCTGGATGGACTTATTCATAAAAAGCTACAAAAATGATAAAATTACAATTAATATTTCTTTATTATAACTAGTGTGGTTAAATTCTGAAGAGCATTTCCCACACCCTTTATATTTGGCTTTTTTATGGTAAATTAGCATGAAATAGCTATAATTCTTTTGTAATCTAGGCTGTGCACCAGTTATTAGTGACTTTTAAGGCAAGGACATATTGAATGGAAATAGTAATCAGATTAGAGAAAATGATACTCAAAACTCATTTTCCAGATGAACTATGCCTACTGTGTCTTTCAGACATGAAAAATATATGAAATCCACTTAGTCAAGGACAAGTTTCAAAATCTCCAAGCATTTCTGGGTAGCAAATACACAAGTGCTCCTTTACAGTTTATGGAACACAGATATAGTTTGACCAAATTGTGGATCATTCCATCAAATGGGAAGCAGTTGAGCGTTCTGGCTAGATCAAATGTGGATCTCAGTATTATAAGCAGCCTAATGCATAATTCATGAGACTTAATGAATATTCCAATTCATGACAGCCAACTGGCTCCATAGGTCACACCTCCTAGTCTCATATAAATAAAGAATGAGATACTGGAAAGCATACCAGCTGAACCAAACTGAGTGCCAAAACCATGCATATTAATGAGGCACTATAATAGATACTTGACTCTTTGGAAGTGCCTATATTGGTTTCCAGCTTCGGAGGGAGAAAAGTTCACAATGTACCTTTAAACACACCATACTGCATACCTTAAAATATAGTTGTTTCTTTGAAGTGTATAATCACGTTATAGGATGTTATTTCAAATTCAGTCAATAACTCTGTAATATCTTCTGACACTTCCATCAACATTGAAATATTTTGGACAGATCCCCACCCCCTGCTCCCATGTTTCTTTGCTAGTCTCATCTTGGTAACTAGGGAGAGGAAGTCCTTCAGCAGTACTGTTCTTTTATGTGTTCTGTTTAGACCTTGGATCAGGATGAATGGTTACTCAGATGAATGCATTTGTGCCATTTTTCTTGGCTCCAGACTATGTTTCCTCACTACCATGACATCTGAACAGAAGGAGAAAACATCTCCCTTTTGTAGCAGGCTAATTTAATTTGTACCTTCCACCTAGGGGTAAATATGTTTGTCTGTCTGTCTGAGCTTTTTGCCCACTTTCTTTTCTCACGGGAAACCCTACTGAGTCCAAAGCAGGAAATTGCTTAGTGTTCTAACTTTATTTTAAAGTAATTTAATTTTAAGCCTTCTCACACCCACCCTAAAGTGAAGCAACTGTTGGAACTCCCTCGGGGATAGCCTTAATGACTTCTGCATGTCTCCTGTGTCACAGATGTCAAAAGCTTCTTGTTTGGGAGGTATTTTATCGCTCAGAATAGATAGTTTAAAGGAGACTGCTTTGGGATGTTTATTCCCCCCCAAAATGTTGAAATGATGAAAAAGTCTTGTAGTTTTGACACTGACCAGTATATTTTCAAACATCATTGATCTTAACTTTATCTTCAGTTCATCATGGGCATTATATGTGGCTTAACATTGTTTGATATGAAGAATTTGTCAAAGGTTTAAGTAGCAACCAACATTTTTTTTTTTTCTGCAGTAAAGTCGCAGTCGTCCATTATTCAATAAATGAGAAGTATCTTAATGTTTGCTCTAGATATTCTTTTGGGGTCTTAAGACATTAAGATCAGTCAATACTTTAAATTTAAAGCAAATAGTGAAGAGTATACTTATTTTAAAATATTATTTACTTATTTTTAGGAGATAGACATATCATACCACTGCTCTGGCATATGCAATACCAAGGACCAAATCCTGGGCCTTCTTCATGCAATTCCTGTACTCTGTGGAACAAACTTTTGGAGGTACCAAATAGCTTGTTTACCAAAAAAGACAAGTTAGGGGTGAGTTCCTTAGTCACTTAAATGGACTTATCCGATTGCAATTCCTTAATTATTATCAGAGTTTTCAAATACACTTTGAGAAAAACAATTGCTTCTTTGTTCTTACATCTGTGGGGATACATTCTAATTAAATTCTCTTTCATAGTCCTTAAATCTCTGCAACATTTTTATTATTATTTAAAGATGTAACCATAATTAAAAATTCCACATTAAGGAGATAAAGCATCTTTAGCATCGCGTTATAAGCATGATACTGTTTAAAGAGAAAAATAGCTTTGTTAAAATTATTTTATTTCTCTATAATGTAAAATACTATTCTGAAATATACTGTTGCCTTTTCCATGGAAAATTTAGACTGTTCATGGTTAGATCAATCTTATATTTTAGTTCCATATCATAAAAGCTACATTTTTATGCATTTACTATGAAATCAATTATATGATTAATGTTACTGATAGGGCTGCATTAATTGAGCTTGAATTATTAATTCTCTAGAATCAGTGCACAAGACAGTTGAGCAGATTCAAAGGATATTATGTCATTGAATAAATACATTTGAAAAATTATATCAAGTTTACTATATTTAAGTTACATATTCAAAGACATATGAAAAGTTTATATTTTTCTGAAGATGAGTTTATAGACAATAATATCATAGTTGGGTATAAGAAATTTTCAATGCTTTCAAAAAATGGCCAAAATTTCCCATTCTAAAATTATCAATGGATAATTACCTCCCCAAAGTATTACTTTTAAGCCAAGTCTTGAGTAACTAGAAATTTCATATTAGACTTATTGCTAAATAATTTCCCCCTATTTATGTCTTTAAAATATCATAGGTAGATAGTTAGAAAAGAACAGATTTCTCTTTAGTTTTATATTGTGACATTTCCATCTGAATCCAAAATTGTCCATTAAAGCTAGTCACTGCAGGTTAGAATCTAAACCTGGGATTGGCAAAGTATTTCTGTAAATGGCCAGGTAATAAATATTTTAGACTTTGTCAGCTACATATGGTCTCTTCTCTGTTGTATACTTCTCTTTGCTTTGTTTTCCAATGCTTTAAAATTTTATAAACCATTTTTAGCTTGAGGGCCTTACAGAGACAGGCTGTGGGCCAAATTTGAATCACTAATTCTAGTTTTTTATCTCTTAATCAGAGCTTTAACATTTTGTCTAATTAATGGAAACATTTGCTTATCTTAAGGTATGTCGTTATACAGATGCTCATTTCAAGTTTAGAATTTCTTTATTAGTTTATACTATGCTATGATTTGTTAAAGTTGTGATCTATAAACATGTATATGCACAAATACATATATACATATGTATTCTAATAGATGAATTTAAAATTAAACTTAATTTCTATTACTCATTCACAACAATCTGAGAGCTGTTGTCATGTATTCCAATATATCTAGTATTCTGACTGGAGAAAAAAATATATATAGTTATGATTGTAGTGGGGGGGGTCTTTGCAACTCCCCACAAACATTAGCTTTTCCACATTGCTACACATTGGATCATCCTTTATAAACATTTCTCCCGTTAAATAAGGGTCTTATAACATTCAATGTTACGTGTATTGTACTTTTGAGATTTTATTTTTATCACCCATTTAAAATCAAGGTTTTAAGAAAGCTTGAAAACTGTTTTTTTAAGACTTATGAGAGTGTGAGAACTATGGTGTTTATCTTTGAGAGGTGGGAGGGTGTGGCTACAGAATTCTGTGCTGGATAAGATGCCATTGTCACCTTACAACCTTGTAACATACTATTAATACCAGATCATTAAATAAAAGCTTAAATAATACAAGACCACGTAGAATTCTGGATAAATTTCCATTAATCACTTCAAATATATTATATTTTTCTAATCTATAGAACAATATATAATCTATATATACAATCTACATGATTATATATTCCTCTAATCTTCATACAAACATTATGTAGACTCCCTCTGACATGCCCAAAATAGTATGTCTAAAAATGCAAATCTCTTTGCTTTGTAAGAATTACTTTCTTTAAATAAAAATATTTAGGTGCACAGAGGATTATCTTTAAAATATCAAAATATATAATTCAGTCCACCCTAATCTCCTTTATCACCAATGCACTACCTATTTAATGCTTGCACTCTTGGGCCAAATTTTAAATCCCTATTGTACAGATAGTTCCTGCAGTGCCTGTATATCTCAGGTTCTGCACTTAAAACATTCTCACAATTGTCTTTGCAGTGTCTGGTTACGGCACTACTCAGCGAACAAAAGCGGAATGTGAAATAGTGATTCACGGTGTGATGAAGGGCAAAGAATTGTGCCTTTAGGCAGGTTGTTATTTTAAATGCTATGCCAGAGATATTACTTCATTTTACAGCAATACTTATGCTCTAACATTTTATCTTAAAACAAAAGAGATCATGGTCTAATGACCACAGTGTTGATCCCTTCCAACAGTAGAAATGCAAAGCATACTCATACCCTGCTAGAAACAGTTATGGGTGCAAGGAACTGAGTCTAATGGGCAGTCCATACCTTCGAACTCTTATAAGAGCCATTTAGCAGCAAAGGAAGAACTGCAAGGATGAGTATTTAGCTGGTGGCTTACCCATGACCTTTGCTTTATTCAACTAAGTTTATTTTGCACCCACCATCTGTATGATATGGATTACTTGAAAGTCTAGGGATATAACTAGAAAATGACTCTCTTTGATTGTAATTACCTCAAAATCATCTATCTTCATTCTTGATTGGATTTTAAGACATTTTTTTCCAAATAATTTCTCCACAGACATTACAAAGAGGTCCAAGATCCTAAAATATTCTAATTGACTTTGAATTCTCTAGAAATAATGACCTTGAAAATTATAACCAATTTTTTAATCATTCGTAATCTTGATTGTTTCCCTTACTAACTGGAATAGGGGTGTATAGATCCCCTGGCCTATATGAAATATGTGTATAAGTCCATATGTATACCATTCTATGGAGAGATGGAGAGCTTTTATTATTTCTCTTATTATTTCTTCTTTCTTTTATTATTATGTTTCTCATAATTCCATAATCAAAAAAGAAATTAATAAATATTGAATTTGAATATATATATCTTAAAGATGATAAAGTTTCTTTTCCCAGAAATTGGGATGCCAATTTAATATCATGAGCAATATAAGGAAAACCTGTGACTTCACAGTTAATCACATTCTTATGCTGTGGATATGTTATCCAAAAAGCTCAATCACAGTCATTCTCTGTATAAACTTTTATGTCTTAATCTCATTTTAAAGTTTTTTCTTAATAACTTAGATGAGACTCTTTCTTTCTTATCTATCTATCTATCCATCCATTATTTATTTATTTATTTTTTATTGCCACCAGGGTTATCACTGGTGCTTGGTCTCCACACTAGGAATCCACCACTCTGAGAAACTGTATAATTTTTTCTTTTTTCTTTCTTTCTTTCTTTTTTTTTTTTTTTACTAGATAAGACAGAAAAAAATTGAAGGAGGATGGGGAGATAGAGAGAGGGAGAGAAAGACAGATACCTGCAGATGTTTCACCACTTGTGAAGCAGACCCCTGCATATAGGGAACAGGGGTTCGAACCCAGGTCCTTGCATTTAACAATATGATCTCTTAACTGGGTGTGCCACTGCCTGGCCCCAATATTTATTATTATTTTTAATTCATCTAATGGTATTTTTCTACCAGAGGTGAGTAAATAATATAAAATTCAAATTATTTGTGAAAAATGTTCCATTTAAAACTATTTTTATTGGAGGATTAATGGTTTACAGCGAATACAGTTGTTGTTGCATATGTAAAATTTGTCTATTTTCTGCAAAACACTCTCACCCCACAACCTAGGTCTTCCTCCAGCTTCATGAAACAGAATATGAAAGCCCCCCCATCCCACCCCCAGTCCTTTACTTTGGCGCAATACACCAAACCCAGTCCAAGTTCTGCTTTCTGTTTCCCTTTCTATTCTTATTTTTTAACTTTAGTCCATAAATGAGATCTTCCCATATTCATCTCTCTCTTTCTGGTTATTCTTACTTATCATGATTCCTTCAAGCTCCATCCAAGATGAGGTAAAGAAAGTGAATTGATAATTCTTAATAATTGAGTAGTATTCCATTGTGTATACACCACACTATAGCCACACATCTGTTGTTGGACACATGGATTGCTTCCAACTAATGGCTATTACAAATTGTACTGCTATAAAAATAGTCATCTTTAATGCCAAATAGTTATTCATCAGTCAAGAAAATGACATTTCATAAAAACTTCCATTATTCCATCACATACTTTTAAGTCTGAGAATATTTCTAGTCTCTTAAAATTTAATTTATTATTTTGGATAGAAATGGAGATATATTGAGAGGGGAGAGAGAGGTAGAGGGGGAGAGAAAGAGAATGCCTGCAGCCCTGCTTCACAGATTGTGAAGTTTCACACCACCCCAAGGGTGGGGGCCAGGGACCCGAACACATGGAGTAGAAGTTATCTTGGGAGCTCTGGAATAAGGCATGTGAAAAGCATCAATGTCTGAAAAGTTATTTAATAAACAGCTTACTTAAAAAAAGATAGATCGGGGCTGGGCACTTGAATATCCATTTGAGCACACGCATTATCATGTGCAGGGTTCCAGATTTCAGCCCCATGCTCCTCACCTGCAGAGGGGGAAGTTTCACAAGCAGTGAAACAGTTATGCACATGTCCATCTTTTTTCACTCCCTGTCAATCTATGTTGCTCTCTCCCTTCCAATCTCCTCCTCTTCTCTCAATTTCTTTCTATTCTATAAAATAAAAAGTAAGAGAACAAAAAATAAAAACTGTCTCTGGGAGCAGTGGATTCATGGTGTGGACACTGATATCCAATAATAATTCTATTTTTTTTTATCAGCTATTAAAATACATCTACAGTAAAACAGAGGTGGCAATTGCAAGCAAAGACTCAAGTACTCTTATGAAATGGGGTGGAGTGAAACCAGAGACAAGACCAGCCAGTAGACAAAATAACTGACTACTCTAAAAAGTATGTTTTTATTTTGTCAGCATAACACCACGCTGAGTGTTACTATGTATTATTTCCGAATATCATCTCACAATTGATCCACTTTCAATATACTCCAAATGCGCTTTATAATACCTGTCTCTCTCTACTGTTTTGGTTATGCTTTGATTGCTGAATGGTTGACAGTTAGTAGGGTCTTTCCACAATGGTAAGAGAATATTCTACTATACCTTAGTCCTAGCATAAATGTCAATTAATTGACTGATTAATTGGTTAGTTAATTTTTGCCTCTAGGTTTATCGCTGGGGCTCGGTGACTATCCCTTGAATCCACTGCTCCTGGAGGCCATTTCTTTCCATTTTGTTGATCTTGTTGCTATTGTTGTTGATGTTATTGCTGTTGTTGGATAGGACAGAGAGAAATCAAGAGAGAAGAGGAGACAGAGAGGGAGAGAAAGACACGCAGACCTTCTTCAAGCTTATGAAGTGACCTTACTGTAAGTGGGGAGCCAGGAGCTAGAACCAGGATCCTTACACCATTCCTTGTACTTCGAGCCATGTACACTTAACCCACTGTACTACCGCCCAGAGTAAATGCTATTTTAAATCTGATGAAATTATGTTTACACAGACAATAAGGATTTTTAATCTTTTTTTTTAACTTTTTTTTTTCAGATAAGGTAATGAATTCTGTGACCAGAGTGAGAACACTGGACAAAACAGAACTATGGTATTACAGTCACAACACTCTAGATTCTCTCTCTCTCTTTTTTTTTCCTTTTACCAGAGCACTGCTCAGCTCAGGTTTATGGTAATATGGAGGATTGAACCTAAGACTTAAGAGCCTCAGGCATGAGACTCTCTTTGCATAACCATTAAGCTATCTACCCACACTCCCCCCCACCCCCCCACCCCCTCCCCATTCTCAAATTGTCCTCCTGAAAGGCAAGTGTTCAGTGTGATTAAGGATAGTGTTTGGATACCTCTTAATGTGAGCAAAAAGGATTATGGGGCATGAACACAATAGCAAAAAGTTTATGTCAACCTGACATCAAGTCAGGAGTGTATGACAGAAGTAAGCAAACTCACAAAGATTGTGCATACTGAAAGTTATTGAAATGGAGTGTCTGGTGCAGAGTGTCACCCTGTTTTTCTGCTTGCCTTTCTCCAGGTTGTCTTTGTCTTTTCATTTCTGTCTTTTTTCCACACTGATGAAGCCATTTCCCTGAGACCTGCACTATCTGTACCTGTACACTGGTAAACTAAGTCAATAAACTCCTGGCTCTTGGTCACATGGCTAGCTTTTCCCCTTTGTTTATTTTGCTACAACGGTTTTATGTACCTAAATAAACCCTCGTAATAAAATTGCCTTGAACACCCAGCAAAGCCCAACAGAAATTTTTGCTAAGATTAAAGAAAGTAGGGGACGTAATGACTGTTGTCTTTCCTTTCTAACAATTATTTTATTATTTGACATGTGTTGGTTTAAGCTTGATTTCATAAAAGCATTTCACCTGGTAGAAGAAGCTATTTATTCATTCCCTCCAGCATCTTTTCTTGTACATTATTATTATGATTATTATTTTGAGTTTATTTCTCACCAGATCGTGTTGAGCTCTGGCTTATGTTGTCACTGAGATAGAACCTGGGCACTCAGGGCTTCAGGCATGACAGTCACTTCCCTAGTTATTATGCTATCTCCGCATTTCCTGGTATATATTTTTAACACTTGACTATATGAGTACTAAAGTTTATACATATGGAACAAAAACTGAATATAAATTTTCAAGTCAGGTTATTTTTAATGATAATCTGTACCAAACTACCTTTGTACAGTTATAATAATCTAGGTTCAATAAAGACTTGTAGAGACTAATAGATTTTTAAAATATTGGTACATGTACATTTATAGTTATTGACAAAGCTTAATTCTTTTTGAGAGCGTCCCAATTAATATTGGCATTCTGTTTTATCTATTGACACTCAACTTGATGTACTATGGAAGACTTTTAGTGTTTGACTAAGCTTTATAGTCATTAATGTTTAATCACTTACAATTCAGTAAGCTTTGTGCTTTCATTTTTTATGTGGCTTGTTTATCTATGTAAAGTAAACCAACCCCTGTTGGTTTACTTTCTGATAGTCTCCGAGGACATTTATAATCAGTTCCATTTGGTGATCAGTGACGGATATGGTGGCAATTTGGAATTATCTTATCTTTCTGTACAGACTGTGAATTCATTTTCCATTTTATAATAGTTAAAATAAAAGTTAATATCAACCAAACTTACCAAAGTTATGAACATCTTGGTAGGGAGTGGGGCAAAAATAATTGCTTTTTTCTTTTTTTTTTCCTAATGTGTTATTTAAAAATATGTTATATTTGGTCAGGTCCTGCTTTTAGTTTCCCTTTCAGATCTTCTTAGTCAACTTCTGTTGATGAGTGGGATCATCCCATACTCATCTTTATCTTTCTGACTTAGCTCACTTAACATAATTCCTTCTAGCTCTGTCCAAGATGGGTCAGAGAAGGTGGGTTCATTGTTCTTGATAGCTGCATCAATTGTATGTCTCAAAGTTTTTCAAAACACAAACTGAATCTTTTTAATATATAGGCTGTGTATTTGATATGCGGGCTCTCTCAAAAGCCTAGACCAAGTAGATTAGAAGCACCCAATAGCACAGCTATATACAAGATACTGGATACTGTACAGCAAACCATAACAAAAGGACTTTTCAAAGTTAACCCAATTACCAAATAATGTGATGATAACATTAACTATCCATTGTCTTTTTGAACCCTAAGACAGCAGGAACCTCACATCTCCACTATAGAGCCCCTACTTCCCCCAGTCCTGGAACCCTTGGATAGGGCCCACTTTCCCGTATGCATCTCCCAATCCATACCAAATAATATTGCATCCGCCGATCACAACCTAACCAATGCAACGATTGCCACCTCAACAAGCTTCACCTCAGACTGTGTCCAGAGACTTCACGAGTGGAATGACAACCCTTCAGCTTCATTACTCGGGTGAGACTTTTCCTTTTATAGTATACTCTAGTTTCATCTCAGGTGGTTCACTTTCTAACAAAGTCCCAAAACCTAGATATACACCAGTTTCTGTGAGAGAGAGCTTATGTTCACACGTATCCATAAACTACTGCAAAATATATACCTGAAAGCAGAAGTACACTAGAGTTTGCAGTGAGTACCCCCCAACACTTCATCTCCACTATTCCAAGCTTTGGGTCCATGATTGCTCAACAATTTGTTTGGCTTCATATGTTAACTCTCTTTTCAATCACCAGGTTCCAGATGCCACCAGGATGCTGGCCAGGCTTCCCTGGATTGAAGACCCCACCAATGTGTCCTGGAGCTTAGCTTCCCCAGAGACACACCCTACTAGGGAAAGAGAGAGGCAGACTGGGAGTATGGACTGACCAGTCAATGCCCATGTTCAGCGGGGAAGCAATTACAGAAGCCAGACCTTCTACCTTCTGCAACCCTCAATGACCCTGGGTCCATGCTCCTAGAGGGCTAGAGAATGGGAAAGCTATCAGGGGAGGGGGTGGGTTATGGAAATTGGGTGGTGGGAATTGTGTGGAGTTGTACCCCTCCTACCTTATGGTTTTGTTAATTAATCCTTTCTTAAAAAAAAGTTATATATCCTTGGTTATGTCCATACTATAAATAGGAAAATAGTTCCGCTAAAATATTTTGCTACTGAGAAGCTATTTTTCTGTAGTTTTTATCCTTAAGGATAAATACAAGGACAAGTTACCCTAAGGAAACAAAAGAGGGACCTTCAACCATCTTTCTGTACATGCCACTGCAGTGAATGCGCACTATTGTATGACTATCATCAGGACACTAGCAAGAGACAAAATGCACTTTGCCAAGGCTGAGGGAATCGGATACACAAAGACTCCAATTCACGCAAAGCTTAGCGGAGACAGGACACATTTGTAGAATTTTAACAGACTCCTGGTATTTGTATTTACTCTGTTTGCCTTTGGGCTTTTACAAAAATGCTGAAGTGATTGTGCAAGTTCTCTTTGTACAGTGAGAAACTGAAAATCTAGATAAAAGCATAATTTATTACTTAAGAACCTGTATTAAATTTCTCTGAAATATTCTTTAAAACTGCTGTTTGAAAGTAAGTAACAATTGAAAACTGTTCACATAACAAGTAAAAATGTCATTTTTTTATAGTTCTACAAATGGAAAAATATAGTTTAGACTTTTTCCTTTCATAAAACTGGTCCAAGGTGTGAGCAAACAAACCCAAACCAGGATGATAGATATTCAGCTCTCACTTCATTACTATCAGAGTCACAGCATTATGTCATCCACCATGTTCTCCATTCACTTGTCTATTTTTGCAAGAAAAGAGTTTCTCTTATGTAGCTTTAAAAAAAGTCTGAATCTATTGTTTTTTCTATACTATAGAGTTAGGATACATACTCATCTTTTATTGACATACAATTCATAGCTATTGAAAGTAGCAGGAAGATATGGCAATAAACAGAAAACTGGATTTTATAACTTTCAAGAAAATAAAGCAATAAACTAAAGCCCAAGTAAGTATCTGTGTGCTGTCCTAAAGGGAAAGGCATCTTATGACTGAATTAACCACAGAGGAATGTCACAGAGGTCTCCTGCTGCCTGTATCATGTCTCAGATTTTGGTGAATAGAGACCCAGACAACACTTTCAGTGCACCTGCTCTTCTAAAGCTGCACTACTGCACCCACTTTTTTTTTATTAGTGATTTAATGATGATCAACAAAGCAAGAAGACTGTGGGATAAGAGTGGTACAATCCTATACAATTCTTGCCACCAGACTTCCATATCCCATCTCCTTCACTGGAAGCTATCCTATTCTTTATCCCTCTGGGAGAATGGGCCAAAGATCTTTACGATATGCAGAAGGCGGGAGGTCTGGCTCTGTAATTGCTTCTACACTGGACATAGGCGTTGGCAGGTCAGTACATACTCACAGTCTGTTTCTATCTTTTCCTAGTGGGGTAGGGCTCTGAGGTGGTGGGGTTCCAAGACACACTGTTGAGATCGTCTGCTCAGGGAAGTCAAGTTGGTGTCATGGTAGCATCTATAGCTTGGTAGCTGAAAAGCATTAAGATATAAAGCAGAACAAATCATTTAATAATCAGAAACCTAAAGGTAAGAGTATAGCAGATGAGATTTGTGGTCTTCATGTTGTAGGAATTCTATTTTAGGTATATTCCAATCGGGTCCATGACTTTACTAATTTTGCTTGAGTCTCACAACTAACATGCAGGTGAGTTGAAAGTATTGTCTGGGAAGATGGTGTCAGAGTAAGGAATAGGACTAGAAAACTGGATCAGGGCAGACAGTAGCTCCCAAATATGGGAAGTATATCTAAACACTAACTGTAAGCCCCTCCATCTGGCCTAGGGTGGGTGTCTATTTATCTTCAACCTCACTATAAGACTGCTTGAGAGGTTAGTTACTAAGATCAACATACAGTCCATTTCTCTTAGGCCATTCTCAAGCCCTAAAGCTCATTCTCTAGGAATCTTTAAATAGAGAAGTGTTTTCATTAAATTGCTGCTTTTTAAATGTATGTGAGATAGATTTATTATCCTAATATGTATTCATACAAGTTATAATTTCTTTATGTGCTTCCTCTGGTCTGGTGAGTCTCAAAGACTTGCATGTTCACAGCTACTAAAATTTTGTTGAAAATTCAGATTCCTAGGTCTGAGTGGATTCCGGTCAGTAAAATTCATTTTGAAAAATCACTATTATATCAGTTTTCATATAGAACTAGATACTTCTTTTCAAATGAATGTATACACAATGGCAGACTCAGCTGATATCTTTGAAAATAGTCTAGATAATAGTTAAATCTATATCTACTATAGTCTAAAATACTGAAGTAAGGTTAAATGAACTTTGTTCTGTCTAAAGCCAAAGTTGGGGAGCATTTCTACTATGGTTAACCTCTGAGTTGGTAGGAATGCTATGTTTATGCAATAAAAACTCTCTAAGGAGATAATCCTGTATCATCAGATCATATAGTTTTATTGTTTCATTCTTGTTAATCACTCATTAACGCTGATGGTCACTGATCAATTTTTCTTATTTGCTTATCTGCTCGACTCATTTAGGAATCTATAATTGATTTAATAATTTCTTTGATTAGGCCACCTCTTATTGAATAATTTATAATTTATTAAAATATAAATACATTTATATCATATTTTTATTATCTTTATTATGATATTCAACATATCATTATATTATAGAGATATATGATTTATTACAGCATCATAATATATAATTATATTATCACCAGGGTTGCCACTAGGGCTTGGTGCCTGCACTACAAATCCCTGGCTTCCGGTGGCCATTTTTTCCTTTTTTTTTTTTTTTTTCTTTTTTCCTTATTTCTAGGATAGAGATAAATTGAGAGTGGAGGGAAAATAGGGAGAAGGAGAGAAAGATGCATATTTGCAGACTTGCTTCACAGCTTGTAAAGCATCCCGTTGGCAGGTGGATAACAGGTGCTCTAATCTATGTCCTTATGCACGCTAATATGTGCTTAGCCTGGTGGGCCGCCACCTGCCCTCTAAATACTTATCTTATTAGCTGACTATTTATATCCTCGATTCTTTACATTACATTGTTTATCATTTGTACCCTTTAAAAAGAGACATTCCTTGATTTTCTCTTTAAAAAACTTTTTTTTTTTTAAGTTTACTTTCATCTGAGAGAGACAACAAAGCCAGACATTGAACCCAGCATCTCTGGGGCTTCTGAGATGCAAGTTCAGTGCTTGAATACTGAGCTATCTCCCTGTCCCTCTTATTTCTCCTTTTTTTTTTTTTTTTTTTGCTAATTGTTTCCCACTGAGGTTCTAGTGCTTCTACTTGTTTGAAAACTCTTAATATATCAAGGATATTAACTTTTTTTTTTGCCTCCAGGGTTATTGCCGGGGCTTGGTGCCTGCACCATGAATCCACTGCTCCTAGAGGCTATTTCTTCTGTTTTGTTACCCTGGTTGTTTTACCATTGTTCTGATTATTATTATTGTTGTTATTGATGCCATTGTTGTTGGATAGGACAGAGAGAAATGGAGAGAGGAGGGGAAGAAAGAGGGTGGGAGAAAAAGATACACACCTGCAGACCTGCTTCATCGCCTGTGAAGAAACTCCCCTGCAGGTGGGGGTCGGGGGCTAGAACCAGGATCCTTCCACCAGTCCCTGCACTTTGTACCATGTGCGCTTAACCTATTGCACTAACGCCCAAGCCCCCAAATTAACTTTTAATATAATTGTTGAAAACTATTAATCATAGATGTTTGGAATGACATAGTAGACATTTCTAACAAGTGAAGTTTGGAAAATCCTTTTAACAGGTTTTAGCTATCAAAAGAGAAATAGACATTTTTGCAAACTAATGCTTCTAATATACATTCTTTTCTTTTTCTGTGGCAATGATCTGTCTTTTTTTTTTTTTTTTTGTCTCCAGGGTTTTTGCTGGGGCTGGGTGCCAACACTATAACTCTATTGCTCCTGGCAGCTATTTTTTTCCCATTTTATTGGATAAGACAAAGAGAAACTGAGGGAAGAGGGGGCATATTTGGAGAGAGAAACATAGACACCATCAACAGACCTACTTTACAGCCCTTGAAGCCACCCCCCTGCGGGTGGGGAGAAAATAGTTCAAATTTGGATCCTTGCACCAGTCCTAGAACTTAGTACTATGTGCACTTAACCAGGAGCACCACTGCCAGAGGCTCTAGCAGTGAAGTGTCTATCCCTCCAGTCTTCTTTATCTTTCACAAAAGAAAAAGAAAGAAAGAAAAAAATGTTTTGTCTCTTGAAAATGTCAGGATAAGTCAAGTAATAAAAAAGTCAATATACAATAATTGTATGATAATAGACTTCAATAAAAATCAGTTAAAGGTGATTTTACCCTAACCCTAAATGAGAACATTATAGTGGGAAGATTAAACACTGTTTTAAAAGGATTGTGATGAACTACAGTTGTACAATGGTCTTTTTCATGAAAATGCTCACAAAATTAAAACGTAAAATAAAATAGCAAACACAAACAACATACACAGGCTTCTGTATATCAGCAGAACTTATTTTAAATGATCCCTTTATTGTTGAATACAGTGAAACAGCTTTGCATCTTTCCAACTGTGTTTTTTCCACCCCAAGGGAAAATAGCTCTGAAGAATGCAGCAAATTATTTTGTAAACTACATCCAAGGCTACTGAACCAGAAGAATAAGGACACACTGCTTGTGAGATCAGCTGGATCAGTAGCTCAACCCTGGGATTTGCTGGTTTGCAGGATAGTGAATGAAAGGCACTAAGCTGCCAGTTTGTACCGTGGATATTTAAAACGCCAATACAACCAAAAGACATTTTTCATAAGACAGAGAGCAACTTAGCTGTAAAAATGTTTAGCTATATGAGCACACTGAATACAAAGACTATTTGGCACATCATGTAGGAAATTCTCTCTCTCTCTCTCTTTTCTAATTCTCAAGAGAAAGAACACACACACACATTCACATCTACACATAGACATATATATTTATAATGCTGGGCTAGCTTCGAGGGTTTTTCTTCTCAGGCATGTGCTCTTTGGGTTGGAGAGAACTCGACTGGAGCCAACCTGGGCTTCTGTTTACTCAGCAACAGGGGAGAGAGAAGAGACCAGGAACCTGTGGCAGAGTAGAAATGCAGTGCAACGCCTTTATTGATCAGAGACAATGCTTTTTATGTCTTAGAAACCGGAAGTGGCAAATCGGAAAAGGAAATGGCTAGGAGAGGGGGTGGAGAAAAGAAAAGAGCTCCAAGGTAGAAAGCTTCCATAGTAGTTGTTGCAAAGGTTCTAACCAGTGGGATTAAACCAGTACCCTGCAGGCAGGGCAGGTCTCAGGCAAAACAATGATTATGTAAATAGACCACAGCATCAAGCAATGCAGGGGACCTGGCGTAATGACCAACATTATAGAACTTTTTTTCTCCCAAAGGCCTCAAAACACTCTACAGACATCACCAAATCTATACTTACCTCTCTGTGAATAAAAATGAAAAAAGAAAAAAGGGAATCAGGCGGTAGGGCAGTGGGTTGAGCGCACATGGCGCAAAGTGCAGGGACTGGTGGAAGGATCCCAGTTCGAGCCCCTGACCCCCCCACCTGCAGGGGAGTCTCTTCACAGGCAGTGAATCAGGTCTGCAAGTGTCTATCTTCCTCTCCCCCTCTCTGTCTTCACCTCCTCTCTCCATTTCTCTCTGTCCTATCCAACAATGAGGACATCAATAAAAACTACAACAATAAAACAATAAGGGCAACAAAAGGGAATAAATAAGTACATATTAAAAAAACTATTTTAAAAAAAGAGTGATTGTGATTACCTACTTTTTCCTGCTAGAGAGTTTAACAGGCTCAGGAGTAAGTTTACTTCACGGCACATTTATTTTCTTGACTGCATGCTCCTCTGTTATAAGATTTCTGGTCACATAATGGTGTGCATTTTGATGAAATCATCAAATCAAAGTTTTGACAAGGCATCTTGCTTATCTGCTTTTTGGTCTTTCCTAGTTTCTTCTCAGTAAGCATCCACCCAGGCCCAGGAATCATCATAACAGCATATACAGGCTGGCCTATTAGGAGGGAAACTGCAAGGAGATATTAGATGGATCTTTTATGCTTAGCTTGAGTTCTCTGTGGTACTGTCACTCTTCTGAATATAAAAGAGTCTCCAAAGTGATATTTAGAAGCCTGCTATAACAAAACGTGCAATATAAACAAAGCAATTAAAAATGGAAAAATAAAAGTCATCCAGCTGAAAACTAGATATGCATTGGGGCAACAAAAAGTTTCTGGCATTTGTATGTATTTATTCTTCTTTCCCTCAGGTCCATAGAGTAGAAACACCAGGATGAGAGGGTGAGGGAAGATTTCAATATCTCTGCTAGACTCTGTTTCTGTTCTGAAGATCTAGGGATGCTTTCTTGGCAGAGGTTAAGCAAGATTCTGCAAAAGCAAAGTTATCACTTGAATCTCTCTGTCAGCAGATAGAAGACAGAGAGATATAGGGGCAAGGTGGTAGTGCACCTGGTTGAGTGCACATGTTACAGTGTGTAAAGACCCAGGTTCGAGACCCCTTCCCTGTCTGCAGGGGGAAAGCTTTTTGAGTGCTGAAGCAGTGCTGCAGGTGTCTCTCTCCCTACCACTCCACTCCCTCTTGATTTCTGGCTCTTTCCATCCAGTAAATAAATATAATAATTATTTTTTGAGAAGAGAGAGAGAGAGAGAGAGAGGGAGAGAGAGGTCACAGCACCTAAACAAGAGCTCTGGTATGGAGGTAGGATCCTTGAGCCAAATCTGTGTCTCCATGCATAGCAAAGGGTGAACTTGACTGAGTGAACTATCTCCTTATTCTCTCCATTTTTTTCCCTTGCTTTTCTTTTCTTTCTTTTTTTTTTTTAAATGACTTTGGCATTTTGATGTATGTAATTAGTAAAATCTTACTGCACCTTTGCTGGGAAGTTGATCTCCAGATCAGTAACTGTCAATTACTCAATGCATTCTTTCAAGAAGGGTGACACACAGGTGGCTAATATGTAGCTTAACCAAATAGTGCATGTAGCACAATCTCTAGAATCAGTCAAATGTGAGTCCAAACTTCTGTTTAATCTGTTAAATTCTTTGACTGTGGGAAAATTGTGTAATGTCACCAGGCTTCAAATTTCTCCACAACAAATTACCAGCAATAATTTCTGTGTCACAAGGCTTAGTGGTCTTAATTATATATTCTTTTTTTTTTCAAATAGTATATTATTTATTTATTTATTTATTTATTTTTGTATGACAGAATTACATGTTGACAGGGGTTTGAATCCAACCATTCCCACAACCAGAGTTCTGAACCTTCGGTTTTCCCCCACTGCAATCCACCACAGTTCCCCTAATGTTATAGACATAGGCCAACCATCTTCTCTACAACTATCTGTCCACGTTTATACATAGTTACCCCTCCTTTTTCTGATTCAATCTTCTCTTCCCCTCCAAGCCACTCATGACATCATAACTACCTCCATATGTCCCTCTCCTTTTCTTTATGTATCTCCAGGTGCTGATGGAGCTGGAGTGCAGAGCCCTCTTACCTTCTTTTTTTTTAAATTTTTTATTAATAGGTAAATCCAGTGCTAGGCATTAAAGTAGATCTCTAATAAATGGTGGTGTGATTGGTATTTCTTGATGGCTCTGCAGTTTTCTTTCTGACCACCATGAAATCTTTGAAGTGAGTGAACTGTTCACAATTTGTTTTACTTATGGAAAAGGAATACCGCCATGTGTAGCCTGACTATAAGGACTTCTCACAGCTTCAGATTATGTTGATTTGTATATGCTAAACCTAAGAGATATAGACTATCATGATAAGAACAAAAGAAAAAGAGAAATCAGAACTAAAATGTAAAAAGAACAAACAAACAAAAGAAAAGATGGTCAGGAAAATGGAATGTCTAGGGGTAATAGAAAATAGTTTCTTATGAAACTGACGTTTTTATATTGGAGAACTTGGTATGAAGGTCAAAAGCAAGAGATTTGTACTCAACCAGAGTTTTACTTTGCTATTTTATTTTGAGCGACCACAGGCAAGTGACTTCAAGTCTCCAAATTCATTCCTTTTTTGGTTTTAGAAACGTTGTGATATTAGCTAATTCGGAGATATTAGGAATTATTGTTACAAACTCCTTGAGAGGCTGCTTCTGTCACGTATTTCTCATCTTACAGAGAAATTCCTATCACCCGCCCAAGCTGGTTGCTACACAGGAAGATCTACCTGCGAACAAGCCCTGGCCCTCTCAACTTACATTGAAAATGGATTCCAGAAGAATTTAAAGACGGGTGCTGTCTTTGTTGATCTCACAGCAGCCTATGACACGGTCTGGCACCGTGGTCTCCTAGTCAAGATCTCAAGATGCCTGCCTCCATGGGTGGCCAACACTATATCTTTTCTTCTCCAAAACAGAAGATTCCGGGTGCATCTGGGTGACAAGTCTAGCAGATGGAGACTTGTCTCAAGTGGCTTCCCCCAGGGCTCTGTTCTGGCTCCTACGCTATTTAATATTTACATCAATGACCTCCCAGAAACTTCTTCAAGGAAGTTCATCTACGCCGATGACATCTGCTGTGCAACTCAGGCATCCAAGTTCGACATCCTCGAGGAAACACTCACGAAAGACATGTCTCTGATATCTGATGACTGTAAAAAATGGAGACTAATCCCTAGCACTGCAAAAACGGTATCATCTGTTTTCCATCTACACCATGCCTCGGCCTCGCGTGAGCTTAATGTGCAGCTTGGAGATACGAGAATCTGGCATGAAGCCCAGCCAGTCTATCTTGGCGTTACTCTCAATCGCACTCTGTCATTTCACGAACATCTCATAAAAACTGCAGCAAAGGTGGGCGCGAGGAATCACATCATTGCAAGACTGGCCAGCTCCTCATGGGGCGCGAGCGCTTCCACACTACGATCATCATCTCTGGCATTATGCTATTCCACTGCAGAATACTGTGCCCCAGTATGGTTCCTTAGCCCCCATGTCCACTTGGTCGATTCCAAATTATATTCCTCCATGAGGATAATTTCTGGCACCATCCGTTCCACCCCGGTTCCATGGCTGCCAGTTCTTAGCAACATCACCCCGCCAGATATTCGTCGGGATGCGGCATCATCTAAGTTCATTTCCCACGTCTACGCTCGACCGGATCTGCCAATATAAGCAGATATCTTCGCCACCCTGTCCAACGCTTGACGTCTCATCACCCAATCTGGTCCCCTACGCCTACACTGAACTTCTCTGTTCCAGACTCTTGGAAACAGAGTTGGCAGTCAGCTGAGGTCAAGAACAAACACCTCATCACAGACCCCTGCAGGCGTCAACCCGGCTTTGACCTAGCACGTTATGATTGGGCCCTCCTCAATCGCTGTGGAACAGGCCATGGCCAGTGCACCGCTATGTTCCATCGCTGGGGAGCCAGAGATGACCCGAACTGCCCCTGCGGCTCCAGACAGACTATGACCCATATAGTCAACGTCTGCCACCTCTCCAGATTCAAAGGAGGTCTCGAAACTTTACATCAGGCTCAACCTGACGCTGTTGACTGGCTATGGAAGAAGGGCAAATGCTAGAAGAATTGAGCAACGACAATATAGCTCTGTGATTCAGTTTATTGGAGGAATGTTCCTAAACAATATACAAACTAGATCATTTACATTTTTCAACACTATAAAATAAATATGTACACCTTATAGACAAATCATGGGCTAAATAAAAAAAGTAACTGCTTTTAGGTATACATGAAATTATGTACATAAAATCATAATGTCTGTGGTCTATTTTTATTTAAATTAAGTAAATAAAATAAAGAGCTCTGAAGTTATGATATCTGGCTTCTAATCACCAGAACACTGTCCTTTTACAAATAAAAGCTTACATTCATGCAAAGTGGTCAGTAACATATATCAACTGGTGGAGAATCTTAAACTTACAGTTTGATACCTGGCACCACCTGTACCAGAGTGATACTTGGGCTTCTCTCTTTATACTTCATATGAAATAAAATAATTTTTTTGAAAGTAAAATCTATTGGAAAAAATTAGACAAACGTGGTTATATCAAAACTTCAACCATGCTTATTTGCTAACGGTAGACTTCCAACTGGTTTTATTAACAAATGGGGTTCAGACCATACATAACAAAACCTTTGTTAATACTACATAATAAGGACCTGGTGGTGGTTACCTGGTTGAGTGACATGTTACAGTGCTAATGGCCGAAGGTTCGAGTCTCTGGCCCCCACCTGCAGGGGGAAAGCTTTGCGAGTGGTGAAGCAGGACTGCAGGTGTCTATCTCCTCCTTCCCTCTAGATTTCTGGCTGTTTATATCCAATACATAAAGATAATTTAAAAAATGCTTTAAAAATACTACATTTTTAAAAATTGTATAGCAAATTGTACAGAGCTCAGTGTCCAATCCATTAAATTTTCTGTAAAATAAAATAAAACCTTAGCATGCTTTCAAATATCTAAGGGAAAATGCTATAAATAGTAAAATATTTTCAATGGCATTGTAAATGTCCCCCTTAGGCCATACTTGAAAGTATGAATATTGAAAATAAGAGTGTTACAAATAGACTTCATAGCTTTGCTTTATGGATAGAACATTTTTTTTAAGTTAAAGCTATAGGAATTGGCCATTAGCATTCTAGTAGTCTCTAAGTTGTTTGAGGAAGTGCAAAAAATTTATAGAAGTACTGATGTCAATATAGTTTTAGATAAATAGGAAGATGATTAAGTTTGATTATAAAAGCCAGATCATTTTATCCAGCTAAAAGACTAACTGGATATTACTTTAAACAAACAAAATTCAACAATGATCTTAGGCTGAGATGGAGAAAAATTTGTCTGCTTGTTCAAGTTTCAAAATAAACTTTTTTTCTTATAAAACACTTTCCAAGGTTAAGTCAAATGTCAGACAAAAATCTCTGTTTCTTTGGAGTCTGGCGGTAGTGTAGTGGGTTAAGCGCACAAGCTCTGGTTCCCCACATGCAGGAGAGTAGCTTCACAGGTGGTGAAGCAGGTCTCCAGGTGTCTTTCTCTCCCCTTCTCTGTCTTCCCCTCCTCTCTCTATTTCTCTCTGTCCTGTCTAATAACAAATACATCAATAACAACAACGATAATAACTACAACAATAAAACAGCAAGGGCAACAAAAGGGAAAATAAATAAATAAATATTTAAAAATGTAAAAATCTGTTTCTTAATGGTATTTCATTTATTGATTGATGACATATAGATATATTGTTATTGACATGCAATTACAGTCCATGGTTTTAATTGTGCAACAAAAAACATGTGCCTACCTTAGTCCTGATTATAAAAGCCTCTCCTAGTCTCACAGCATTCATGATTCCCTCTGATTACCACTTGTTGGTTGCCTTGATAGAATAAGTCCTAGACCTCAAATATCCCTCTCTCTATTTTGTATCTGGTCATGTCCCTCAGGAGCAACATAATGGACCCCTTTGTGGGCCCCCATAGGACTTTTCCCTCAACTTGGATCAACAACAGTAGAGAATGTTCCATCCTCCTAAGGGAGGCTGGATGACATACTCTAACACCTGAGGAAGATGGATCCTGAAATTGGGGCAGCTTGGATCACTCCTACTCAGGACCACAGAATGTGAGCTCAGACCTGCAGGGATACAGAGGTTATATAGGCTCCTAAACTGAATATGGTCACCAGATCAAATTGATGGGGTTTACAGTCAACAATATTTATACCCATTTCCCATATTTGGGAGCTACTGTCTTCCCTGATCCAACTTTCTAGTCCTTTTTCCAGCTATGCCATCATCTCCCCAGACAATAACTTGGGTCCACCTGCATATCAGATGTCAGGCTCAGGCAAAAACTAGTAAAGTCATGGGATCCTTGGAATATACCTAAAATAGACCTACTTACTATCTCTCTCCAAAATGGAGACCCCAAATCATCAGCAATATTCTTGGCTTTACGTTCATGATTAGTCAGTCAACAATTCATTCTGCTTTATATCTTAACTCTTTTTCAGTCACTAGGTTCCAGATGATACCATGATGCCAACCAGACTTCCCTGGGCAGATGACCCCACCAATATGTCTTGGAGCCACACTTCCCCAGATGCCCCACTAGGGGAACAGAGGAACAGGCTGGGAGTATGGATTGACCTGTCAATGCCCATGTTTAGCTGGGAAGCAGTTACAGAAACCAGACCTTCCATCTTCTGCACCCCATAATGACCCTGGGTCCATGCTGCCAGAGGGTTAAAGAATAGGAAAGCTATCAGGGGAGGGAATGAGATATGGAGTTCCAGTGGTGGGAACTGTGTAGAATTGTATCCCTCTTATCCTATGGTCTTTTCAGTGTTTGCATTTTATAAAAAATAAGTAAATAAATAAAAAGAATCCCAAACTTTAATCTTAATTTGTATTTTTTTCTGTTTTTTACCTTTATAGCATATATGAGTGAAATTGTATAGTACTTATCTTTGTCTGGCACATTTTGATTGGTCCATTATCTTCTAATTCCTTCCACATGCAGCAAATGGTAACATTTCATTATCTTTTTTTAAATTTATTTTATATTTATTTGTTTATTCCCTCTTGTTGTCCTTGTTGTTTTATTGTTGTTGTAGTTATTATATGTGTCGTCATTGTTGGATAGGACAGAGAGAAATGGAGAGAGGAGGGGAAGACAGAGAGGGGGAGAGAAAGGTAGATACCTGCAGACCTGCTTCACCACCTGTGAAGGGACTTCCCTGCAGGTGGGGAGCTGGGGACTCGAACCGGGATCCTTAAGCAGGTCCTTGTGCTTTGCTCCACGTGCGCTTAACCCTCTGTGCTACTGCCCGACTCCCACTACATTTCATTGTCTTTTACAGATGTATAGTGCTCCATTTCCTATAAATATCACATTCTTCTTTATTTACTCATTAGTCAGTGAGCACTTAGGTTACTTCCAGCTCTTGGCTACTATAACTAATGGTACAGTAAACGTGAAAGATATAAGTTTATTCACACTTGGAATTTTGTACTTTTTTGAGAAAATATCCAGAAGATAGGTAACTGAGTTATATGATATCTTTGATGTGTTTTTGAGGAATGTCTAACTTGCTTTTCACAAATTTCTCTACCAATCTGCATTCCAACCAACAATGTGGAATTACGTTGTTTTTTTTTTTTTTTTGCCTCCAGGGTTATCGCTCAGTGCCTGCACTATGAATCCACTGCTACTGGAGGCCTTTTTGCCCATTTTGTTGACCTTGTTGTAGTCATTATTGTTATATAGCTGTTGTTATTGTTGGATAAGACAGAAAGAAATGGAAAGAGATGGGGAAGACAGAGAAGGGGAGAGAAAGACAGACACCTGCAGACCTGCTTCACCACTTGTGAAGTGATGCCCTGAAGGTGGGGAGCCGGGGGCTCGAACCTGGATCCTTACGCAGGCCTTTGTACTTTGTACCATGTGCACTTAACCCACTGTGCTACTGCTCAGCCCCAACAATGTGGAATTTTATCCTCTCATAAAATATAACATAATGTAACTGTTTTGCTTACTTTGTTTAACATTTTCATTAGTTATTTAGCATTTCTTGGCAGAATTATTGGATTTTAGAAATCGTTTCATATCCAAATGATAAGTACATGTCACTGCACCATCCCCAACAAGTCTCTGTGTGAGGGGCCACTCATACCTTCAACAAAGGAACAGTAAATGATTACTTAAGACTTGGATTGTGTTCTCTGGCCAATTCTGGCTAAATGAATGAGTCTGTACAGTAGTTTATAGAAATCTCCCCATTCCTACAACCAAGCTTCAATGTGGCAGAGCAACCAGAAAAATCTCTTCTTTGTCACATCTATGGAAGAATTAAAAATTTCAGCCTTTTCCCTATTTGGTAAAACAGATTTTTTTAAAAAAAATCTCCATATATTTTATTGGGAAGTTGATGGTTAACAGTAAAATTGCTTGCACATGGGTAGATACAATTTCACACCTCATCAAGATAGGTGTCTGCAAAATACTCACCCAAGTTAGGTCCATCATCATGTATCAGGAACTGAAAACCTATCCCCCCCCACCCTTCCCCTCCACACCCTGTTATGCATTTTTCTGTCTCCTTTCCCCAAAGTCCATTGCTTTGGTGCAATCGACCAAACCAGTACAAGTTTACTATATTTTTCCCTGTTCTGTCTTTTTAAAAAAAATTTATTTATAAAATGGTAACACTGACAAGACCATAGGATAAGAGGGGTACAGTTGCACACAGTTTCCACCACCAGAACTCCATAATTAATCCTCTCTCTTGATAGCTTCCCTATTGTAGGGAAATTGTGAGACATGGTTGAGCATGGTGTGCGACCTCTTATTGAAAAGTGGGAGTCTGGTTGGCATGACTTTTCTATCAGTCTCTCTCTACTTGAGATCAAGCATGGAAGAAAAAGACCACCAGAAAAAGTTCCCTCTGTCAGTCTCTCTACCTCACAAAAGACTTGACATACAGCCCATTTCCTTGTTCCCAAACAAGTTGGCTTGTTTACTCAGAGGCTAATAGAAGTCCATCTTCTTTGATCATATATGGCCATACATCCTTGTTCTACTCTGTCAAACTATAACCAGGGACATTATCCTTACTCCTCCATCCCCTCTGGTTCTTTTAATCTTACACAATCTATCATCTCTATTAAGGCTCCTCTCTGTCTGCTGGTTATTAATAAACCTACTTCCTTCATTCCTTTGATCAACTAAACCCCTTGTTCAACATTTACTAGGAATGCTCTTACCTTTTCCCAACCTCCTACTTCTCTTTGTCCCTCTTCTCCCAAACCATATATGGAATGGATAACTTACTTCCTCCTACAACCTCCTATAAACCCTAATTTGCTGTTCAATAAATGGATTGTGTATGAAACCTACCCTGGTGACTCTTGTTGCATCTCTAGTTACGAACATAGAGAAAGACCCAGTCGGCTCACTCCTACTGCCCTGGAACATTCTTCTGGGACTCTGCATCTGGTGTGCAACAGAGCAGGTAAGCCTGGAGTTTGTGCCTGGGGAGAGGCCTCTCCACATGAAGTCCAACACACTATTCTTTATCCCTCTGTGAGTATGGACCCAGGATCATTATGGGGTGCAGAAGGTGGTAGGTCTGGCTTCTGTAATTGCTTCCCTGCTGAATAACGGCATTGACAGGCCGATCTATACTCCCAGTCAAACAGATTTTTTAATTTATAAAATAAAAAATATTGACAAGACCATAGGATAAGGTCCATGCTCTTAGGGGGGTAAAGAATAGGAAAGTTTTCAGAGAGTGTGGTGGTAGCGTAGAGGGCTAAGCACAGGTGACACAAAGCACAAGGACCCGACTGGCAAAAGAATCCTGGTTCAAGCCTCTAGATCTCTACCTGCAGGGGAGTTGCTTCACAGATGGTGAAGCAGAACTGCAGTTGTCTATCTTTCTTTCTTCCCCTCCTCTCTCCATTTCTCTCTGTCCTATTCAACAATGACGACAACAATAAAAAGGCAACAAAAGGGAATAAATAAATAACTGTAAAAAAAAAGAATAGAATAGCTTTCAAGGGAGGTAAGACAGAATTTTAAAAAAATTCACATGGAAATTAGAGTCAGGGTGGCTGCATGAAGACAACACCTAGGCTGACTCTCATCTGGAAATTTATTCATATCTTGGCATCTCTGAAAAGAAATAAGCCAGTATAAGAGAAATTGCAGAGGAGTGAATATAAAATAATCATGAAAGAAAATTATGATGTGTATTTGAAAAGGACCAAGGTGAGTGGAGACCCATCTGCCTTTACAACAGCTATATCCACCCAATCTCTCCTAACCCAGAAGCAATGGTGTCACCATTGCTTGGTACTGGAACATTAATAGACACACTGACCAGTGGAATAGAATTGAGAGTCCAGAAATGAGTCCCCACACCTATGGACATCTAATCTTTGACAAAGGTGCCCAGACTATTACATGGGGAAAGCAGAGTCTCTTCAACAAATGGTGTTGGAAACAATGGGTTGAAACATGCAGAAGAATGAAACTGAACCACTGTATTTTACCAAATACAAAAGTAAATTCCAAGTAGATCAAGGACTTTGATGTTAGACCACAAACTATCAAATACTTAGAGGAAAATATTGGCAGAACTCTTTTCCGCATAAATTTTAAAGACATTTTCAATGAAACGAATCCAATTACAAAGAAGACTAAAGCAAGTATAAACCTATGGGACTACATCAAATTAAAAAGCTTCTTCACAGCAAAAGAAACTAATACCCAAACTAAGAGACCCCTCACAGAATGGGAGATCTTTACATGCCATACATCAGACAAGAGTTTAATAACCAACATACATAAAGAGCTTGCCAGACTCAACAACAAGACAACAAATAACTCCATCCAAAAATGGGGGGAGGACGTGGACAGAATATTCACCACAGAAGAGATCCAAAAGGCCGAGAAACACATGAAAAAATGCTCCAAGTCTCTGATTGTCAGAGAAATGCAAATAAAGACAACAATGAGATATCACTTCACTCCTGTGAGAATGTCATACATCAGAAAAGGTAACAGAAGCAAATGCTGGAGAGGGTGTGGGGTCAAAGGAACCCTCCTGCACTGCTGGTGGGAATGTCAATTGGTCTAGCCTCTGTGGAGAACAGTCTGGAGAACTCTCAGAAGGCTAGAAATGGACCTACCCTATGACCCTGCAATTCCCCTCCTGGGGATATATCCTAAGGAACCCAACACATCCATCCAAAAAGATCTGTGTACACATATGTTCTTGGCAGCACAATTTGTAATAGCCAAAACCTGGAAGCAACCCAGGTGTCCAACAACAGATGAGTGGCTAAGCAAGTTGTGGTATATATACACAATGGAATACTACTCAGCTGTAAAAAATGGTGACATCACCATTTTCAGCCGATCTTGGATGGACCTTGAAAAAATCATGTTGAGTGAACTAAGTCAGAAAAAGAAGGATGAATATGGGATGATCTCACTCTCAGGCAGAAGTTGAAAAACAAGATCAGAAAAGAAAACACAAGTAGAACCTGAAATGGAATTGGCATACTGCACCAAAGTAAAAGGCTCTGGGGTGGGTGGGTGAGGAGAATACAGGTCCATGAAGGATGATAAATGACATAGTGGGGATTGTATTGTTAAATGGGAATCTGGGGAATGTTATGCATGTACAAACTATTGTATTTACTGTTGAATGTAAAACATTAATTCCTCAATAAAGAATTAAAAAAAAAAAAAGAACAACAGTGACACCAATGCTTGAGACAATGTACAACATGGCTGGCTTCAGTGGTTCTGGAAACAAAAGAGTTTAAGTCATCTTGCAACATAACTGATTATCTATGTAAGACTCTAAGGGCTGCTGATCCTCCAGGGAGCCATAATGATACTCAGAGGATCAGTCAATCAAAAGGACTTTACAATTAATACGTATGTACCCAAAGGAGGCTCATCATAATATGTCAAACATCAAATGAAAGAGCTACAAAAATGCAACAATAACAACACAGTAGGAGTCTTAAATACACTGCTTTCTCTAATATGTCATCTAGGCAGAGAGTTCTGCTTTTCAGCCACCAAGTTGCTAATGATACCATGATGCCAACTTGACCTCACTGGGTCTTGACTTTACCGATGTGTGTCCTGGAACTTTACCATTCCAGAGTCCTATGTCATCAGGGAAAGATAGAAATAGGCTGGGCCTTTAGGTTCATTATTATTCAACAATTTGTTTGGCTTTATATGTTCACTCTCTTTTCAGTCACCAGGTTCCATATGATAGCACGATGCCAACCAGACTTCCCTGTTCAGTCAACCCCACCAATGTGTCCCCAGAACCCTGCCCCACTAGGGAAAGAGAGAGGAAGGCTAGGAGTATGGATCGACCAGTCAATGCCTATGTTCAGCAGGGGAAGCAATTATAGAAGTCAGACCTTCCACCTTCTGCATCCCATAATGACCCTGGGTCCATACTCCCAGAGGGATGAAGAATAGGAAAGCTATCAGAGGAGAGGATGGGATATGGAGATCTGGTGGTGGGGATTGTGTGAAGTTGTACCTGTCTTATCCTATGGTTTTGTCAGTGTTTCCTTTTTACAAATAAAATAAAATATAATGAAAAATTTAAAAAAGAAATAGGCTGGGGGTATAGATCAACATGCCAATGTTAATGTTCAGCAGAGAAGCTGTTACAGAAACCAGACCTTCCACCTTCTGCACCCCAAAAAGGAATTCTAGTATATACTCCCAGAGGAATAAGGAATAGAAAAACTTCAAGTGGAGGGGATGGAATATAGAACTCTTGTGATGGAATTGTACCCCTCTTATCATACAATCTTGTCAATCATTAATAAATCATTAATATATTTATATGAAACAAGAGTATTAAATGACAAATTAAATGGGTTAGACCTATTGGACATTTTTGGAGTCCTTGACTACAAGAAACTGGGATAAACATTCTTTTCTTTCTTTCTTTTTTTTTCCTCCAGGGCTATCGATGGGACTCAGTGCTTGTATTATGAACCCACTGCTCCTCGTAGTCATTTTTTCCATTTTTTACTGAATAGGACAGAGAGAAATTGAGAGGGGATGGGAAGATAGAGAAGAAAAGATAGGCACCTGCAGACCTGCTTCAGCCTGTGTGAAGGAACCCCCCCCCCAATGCCCCAGAGGTGGGAACTGGGGGATTAAAGCTGCACTTCATACTATGTGCACTTAGCCCAGTGTGCCAACACCTGACCCACAGGATACATATTCTTTTTGAGTCCACATGGGACATTCTCAATGATAGACCATGTGTTAGATCACAGAGACAGCAACAGTAAATTCAAGAGAATTGACATCACCCCGAACATCTTCTAAGACCACAGCAAAATTAAACTAAAACTCACAAACAAGCATAAAACTAGTTAAAGCATTGAATTCAAACATGTATCATGATTACTGTTGATGATGGAGATTTTTCATCTATTCTTCCACATAACAGGAACATCGTCCATGCTTTCATCTTCCTGTTCACATTTTATAAGAAAAACCTCACCCCTGTATTATTTTATCCACACATTCTTTTGTATTTCTGCTCTTAAAGCATTTCTACTATGTTACTGTTACTCTATAAACATTATATATTTCAGTGTAAGTATTTATAATGTCATTTCAGAATTTGTCCAATTCTAGTGCTGTTCTTAGGCCCTGCTTTCTACTGACGGTGAAAAAAACAAGACACTTTTCGCTACATGTCATGGGTATATCTTCAGATGATCTGGTGTTTCCATAGTGTCACAATTATAAGCATCTTTTCTCACTATATCCAGATATTCCTATGAGTCCCTGGCCTTTGACTTTGAGTGAAGAGACAATCATTTATTCTTCATCTCATTTTATTTCTTCTATTCTGACAATCAAAGCAATGGTTTTGTTTATCTTTCCTTAAAGTAAGAACTTGTCTCTGTTAGTTACAGTCCTCTTCCTATACTTGTCTCTTCTGGGACTTAAATAAGCCTTAGGGCTAAGTATTAGTAACAGAAAGTGCACCAGTTTAATATTTTAAGTGTGTCATTTACTGAAGCAAGTTCTGAGAAGTCAAGATGAAGAGGCACACCCTCTGTCTTCAAATGACTGACATGATTTGCCAGACTACACTAATTGGGTACAGAAGAGAAGCTTTGGGGTAGGGAGAGACCAATGGTGGTAAAGATTTTTCAGCAATATCCTTTGAGTTAAGACTTGAAAGAATTCTCCTCAATTTGCATTACTGACAGGAGCTGGGTAGAGGGAATAACATGTTCACATGTCCTGGAAAGTCTGTGGGAAACGAGTTTAGTATAGCTAGACCTTTGAGCATGAGAAAAAAAAATGGTTAGAAATGCATTTGGGGGAGTCAGGCTGTAGCGCAGCAGGTTAAGCGCAGGTGGCGCAAAGCACAAGGACTGGCATAAGGATCCCGGTTCGAACCCCGGCTCCCCACCTGCAGGGGAGTCGCTTCACAGGCGGTGAAGCAGGTCTGCAGGTGTCTATCTTTCTCTCCTCCTCTCTGTCTTCCCCTCCTCTCTCCATTTCTCTCTGTCCTATCCAACAACGACGACATCAATAATAACTACAACAATAAAAAAAAAAAACGACGGCAACAAAAGGGAATAAATAAATAAAATAAATTTAAAAAAATTTTTAAAAAAAAGTAATGCATTTGGATAGATAGGTAGGGCCACTTTTGAGTTGTGAGTTTTATCACAGAGCTTATTATCATTAGAAGTCACAGAAGTATTTTGGGCGTGTCAAATTTTGTACTGATAAAATCAACCTAAGAGCTGAATTTAAATGGGAATTGCAGTGGAGGGTAGCATTAGAGTGGGAAGAATTACATTTAGGGAGACTAGGAAAGAAGCTACTGAGTAGTCCAATTGTCTGCTGAGATTGTTACAGAGTATGTAGGAAATCAGATACATGATTTGAGGACAGATTCAATGTGTGTGTGTGTGTGTGTGTGTGTGTGTGTGTGTGTGTGTGTGTGTGTGTGTGTTCTCATTAAGATTTAGAATAAAAGAACTCCAGGAGAAGGAAATTAACTTACATGTGTAAATTGGATCTACTAAAGACCATGTAAAAGCTGTTAATAAACATGTAAATCTGGGGAGTCAGGCAGTAGCACAGCGGGTTAAGTGCAAGGACCGGCGTAAGGATAAGGGTTTGAGCCCCTGGTTCCCCAGGGAGCTGCTTCACAGGTAGTGAAGCAGGTCTCCAAGTGTCTATCTTTCTCTCTCCCTCTCTGTCTTCTCCTCCTCTTTCCATTTCTCTCTGTCTTATCTAACAATGATAGCATCAATAACAACAATGATAATAACTACAACAACAATAAAAAAAACAAGGGCAACAAAAGGGAAAATAAATAAATAAATGAAATTAAAACAAATAAATATGTAAATCTGAAATTTTATGGATATGAAGTAAAACATTTTAAAATTTATTTATTTATTTATTTTTATTTATTTTTTATATATTTTTAAAAATATTTATTTTATTTATTTATTCCCTTTTGTTGCCCTTGTTGTTTTATTGTTGTAGTTATTATTGTTGTTGTCGTTGTTGGATAGGACAGAGAGAAATGGAGAGAGGAGGGGAAGACAGATGGAGAGAAAGATAGACACCTGCAGACCTGCTTCACCGCCTGTGAAGCGACTCCCCTGCAGGTGGGGAGCCGGGGTTCGAACCGGGATCCTTATGCCGGTCCTTGTGCTTTGTGCCACCTGCGCTTAACCCGCTGCACTACAGCCCGACTCCCATTTAAAAATTTTATATAGTGACATGCCAAAGATGAACTACTATCTGGGTGACAGCAGTAAAAAAAAAAAAAAGTCTGTATAATTGCAAATGAAAACTAAGCTAATTAAAAGTCAGTGTGTGGACAGAGAAAATGGCTCATTTGCATATTGCGTGTTATCCACTTTTGAGCCCAGTCTCCACCCCACTGAAGGGACCTTTGTTACTGTGGTTTCTCCCTTTAACATTCCACCTGAAAAAAAAAAATGAAACAAAAGTCAATTTGCTCATATAATTCAGAGGAATGCCAATACAAATGTTCCTCTCTGAGCATCTTTTGTTTGTCTAAGCTGTAAGCAACTGTGGCTGTTGCTGTCTCCTTTATAAAATCCTGGTGCTCATGTACCAAGAATGTTGCAGTATTATGTTCAGTTTTGATTGTGAAAAACCAAAATAGATGAAATAAATTTTTGAAAACCTGGCAATTAGAATAACCAAGTTTTTTATTAGAATATCCCAGAAGCCTTAGAACATATGTCTGGGGAAGGAAGTACTGAATTGGCATATGGTGGAAATAGAGTTTTTCTTAATCTATGAATAAGGTAAATTGGAATTTATTCAGTAAAACTCAATACTACATAAAGCTCTACATGATCTGATACCAAGTTCCTTCTCTCATAGTTTTTACAAATCACTTTGCTTTTTTTTAATTTTTTTTTTTTATTTAAGAAAGGATTAATTAACAAAACCATAAGGTAGGAGGGGTACAACTCCACACAATTCCCACTACCCAATCTCCATATCCCACCGCCTCCCCTGATAGCTTTCCCATTCTCTAGCCCTCTGGGAGCATGGACCCAGGGTCATTGAGGGTTGCAGATGGTAGAAGGTCTGGCTTCTGTAATTGCTTCCCCGCTGAACATGGGCATTGACTGGTCAGTCCATACTCCCAGTCTGCCTCTCTCTTTCCCTAGTAGGGTGTGTCTCTGGGGAAGCTGAGCTCCAGGACACATTGGTGGGGTCTTCAAAACAAGGAAGCCTGGCTAGCATCCTGATGGCATCTGGAACCTGGTGATTGAAAAGAGAGTTAACTGGGATGATCCCACTCATCAACAGAAGTTGACTAAGAAGATCTGAAAGGGAAACTAAAAGCAGGACCTGACCAAATTGTAAGTAGGGCACCAAAGTAAAAACCCTGTGGTGAGGGGTAGACATGTAGCTTCCTGGGCCAGTGGGGGGTGGGAGTGGGTGGGAGGGATGGGTCACAGTCTTTTGGTGGTGGGAATGGTGTTTATGTACATTCCTAGCAAAATGTAGACATATAAATCACTAGTTAATTAATATGAGAGAGGGAAAATCAATTGTATGTCTCAAAGTTTTTCAAATCACAAACTGAATCTTTTTAATATATAGGCTGTGTATTTGATATGCGGGCTCTCTCAAAAGCCTAGACCAAGTAGATTAGAAGCACCCAATAGCACAGCTATATACAAGATACTGGGTACTGTACAGCAAACCCTAACAAAAGGACTCTTCAAAGTTAACCCAATTACCAAATAATGTGATGAGAACATTAACTATCAATTGTCTTTTTGAACCCTAAGACAGCAGGAACCTCACATCCACTATAGAGCCCCTACTTCCCCCAGTCCTGGAACCATTGGATAGGGCCCACTTTCCCGTATGCTCCTCCCAATCCACTTTACTTTTTTAATATAAGTTGTGAACTTTTTATTTATTTATTTATTTATTTTTGGAGACAGAGAGAAATTGAGGGGAAGGGGCATAGTGATGGAGAGATTCAGAGAGACACCTGCAGCCCTGCTTCACCATTTGTGAAACTTTCCCCCTACTTTTTCCCTGGGGAGCAGGGGCTTGAACCTGGGTGCTTGCGCACTGACTGCAATGTGTGCCTTTAACCAGGCCGCCACTAATCATTTTACTTACATGGGTATTTCAGGATTCTGCACTGCTGCCTCAGGGTTTATGTATTTTGCTTACTTTCTCTCATAGTTTGTTTCTCACCTTCAAATCTCTGATCAAGTGTACCCCCCTTTTATAAAGTGGAAGAAATGCAAAATATTTTTAACGCAAATAAGAAAGATAGAATTAAAATTAGCATAAATCAAGCTCTTCTAAATAAAATTAATGCTCTTAGAAGTTTTCTCAACTCTGTCCTATTATAAAACTCCTATATTTTATGTAATACCCTAAAATAACATTATTTCAGATTTTGACATTTTCAGTCTTTAATTTTATTGGCATTTAAAAAATTTATATAAAATTTTATATATTATGTTTGACTCATTACTATGCCCTTGATATTTTCAAATAATAACACATATCAATATGCACATGCCATACTTATAAGTATAATCACAATTTATGTAAATTTCTTAACAAGTTCTTCACTATAGATATTTTATTTCCTGATATTTTTAATTATAAAACAACTCTAGTGACCTGGGTGGTGGTACAGCATTTTGAAGCTTGAATACTGAACTTATAAGCATGAGATCTCCAGTTTAGTTAAACAAGGCATTGGATGTGTCTCACTGGTGATCTGGTTCTTTCTCTACTCTCTTGACCAGTAGTAAATAAAATAAGTCTTTAAAAGTATTTCTATAGTAAACTTGCCTATACCTATGAGTTTAGATTTTACTTTGAGTGAACAGAAAGTGGAATTAATTACTCATCCACAGATATTAAGTTAACTTTTTCTTAACTCCCAATAATAATATTTCCAAGTGTTTGCCATAATTAGTGACATTAACAACAATTTAAGAAGCTGTGATGGGGGAGACAACATAATGATTATGCAAAAAAGACTTTCATGCTTGAGGTGCCAAAGGTCCTGAGTTCAATTCAGTGAGAGTTGAGTATTACTCTGGTAATATATATCTATATGTGTGTCTGTAATTTTTTCTAAATCAAACTTCCATCTTTAATATTTAGATATTATTACCATTTTCATTTTTTATTATATGAGAAATAAAAAATGTTGAGCATATAGAACTCCAGTTTCTAGCATAATACATTCTTCTTAGTAGATATTGAATTGATAACACAACTTAATGGTAAACCCACCCTCCAGATTTCAGATGAAAGATAAAAATTCCTTCTCTTTGCCACTAAATTATGTAGTCTTTCTGAAATTTACCTTGATAAGAATGTAATTCCTACTTCATAAAGGATTTCCACAGGCTAATCATTGTAAAATTCATAGCATAGTGCCTGTACCCTGCAAATACGTAGAATATCACGACTCATTAATTAAAAA